>NC_040232.1:20365398-20503830 GCF_001444195.1 Xiphophorus couchianus
GAAAAATCTGATTTTCATTGAAATGTCTGTGAGCAACCAATGTGACAATTATACCAGCAGCTTGTGATTATGTCAAAGCCATTAAGTGACACATCAGAGGGAGGGGCGCTCAGTTTGGATGTGATGGTGACAGTGGCACAAATGTCACTAAATGTGCGTAAAATCGTCACATTGTCGTGCCTGATCCATGCATGTAACCCTCTTGATATTTTTTATGATTTTTACAATGAACAGCAGCAATGACACAGTGTTTGAACAGGCATTCCGCTTCGAATGCATTCTAGCTTTTAAAGTCTGTCAAAGCCGAAACCTGTGAGAGAGAAAAAACCAGGGTCCGCAAAGGTTTAACGCCAGGCACGAAATATAACTGATCGCTTTTTCGATATTTAATTTAATTATTGGCCTTTTACGCACAGTTAAGCAAAGACAAATTAAACAAAGGTAAAATTCAAATTTAAAATATAATATCGAGTATTAACCAAACAGAATCGACGTGTAAATTTAATCAAGAAATATGTACATTACAGTGTTCAAATGCTTTGGTCGCTTTGGTTTCCCCTTTTACGCAGTGGACCAAAAAATAACCAAAGCTTTGTTCATTGAAATGTCATTTTCATGTTATCTTTACTCACTGCGTGGTGTTTCAAAAGCCCCGATGTCCACCACAGTCCCATCACGGGTGCACTGCATCGAAAAGTCTCTGTACGAGCAGCGGGACGTGGCGCTACAGCAGTCCAAAGCCGAGGGGCTCTTGTCGGTGTCGTGTGCGGTTTTCTCCTCGTCTTCTGCCGATACCGACCCCCGTTTCTCCCACCCCTTGCTCAGCAGATTCTCTATAAAGAACGACGAGCCTCTCGGTGGAGCGGGAGCTCCGTTGTCCGCCGGCCTGTCTTGCATCCTCTCTTTGATGTCACGGTGCTGTTGAGCAAATCGCCAGCGAGCGAATCCTCTTTCAATCGAGCGTTATCTACAGTCCAAGCGTTCATTTCAGACGTCGCTGCCTTCGCAGCGCGGCAGAGACGTGGATCTCCTCCTCGGTGCGGGCGGGACGAGGGGCAGACAGAGATGGAAACAGCATCACACGGAGATAAATCTAGTTCTGAGATTAATGAGCCGAGGAGTCATCCAGCGATTGGACGAACGCGGCGGCGAATGACGCTTTCTAAGGAGAGAATGACAGTGTCTCGTGCGTTAGTGTGTGTGTGTGTGTGTGTGTGTGTGTGTGTGTGTGTGTGTGTGTGTGTGTTCACGTGTAGGGCAGTCCCTCGAGGCCATGCAGACCAGAGGAATCTCTCTGTCCGAATTGCCGCACTTTCTTAATTTGGGTCAGTTAAAGTGCAAATCAAAGGGAATATCTGGACGGCGAGCATAAGTATATGAATCTATGTTGCCCTTTCAGTAAAAATAAAGGTACTCTGTTTTTCTCTCTCTTTTAATATTTAAAGAAAATATAGGTTTTCCAGTTCTAAGAAAGCTTGTTCGAAGTGGTTGGACATTTTTGGACATGATTAACTGCACTTTGGAGTTGGCCAACATGGACCAAATTCTTATGTCAGTTTTGATGAGTATTACTGAAGTAAATTTTTCTCTTTTAAAGATGCTGAGATAATCAATCAGTCAATCAATCAAGTTGATTTGTTCAGTACATTGGACCCGAAAACACCCCCCCCCCCACACACACACATATACTGTATATATGTTGACAGTATATATTTATATGGTACTTTTGTCACGTACCATCATTAGAATTATCAAACTAAAAACACGTGGGTTTTTAGTTTGTATTTATAGGAACTTAATGTTTCAGCTGTTTAGCAGTTTTCTGCAAGTTTATTCCAGATTTGTGGTGCCTAGAAGCTGAATGTTGCTTGGTTCTGGGATGCAGACCTGAGTGGTCAGGAAGGTTGATACAACAACTGAAGTCATTCAGTGATATAAGTAAAATTTATTTTCCTCAATAAAAGCCACAGTAAACATATCTCTTGTTTGATACACAGCATCAAATATGCATCAGTGCTTTTGTCCAAAACAATTATATTTCCTGCTGATATGCATTTTGAGAACATTTAAGGATTAAATAAAGTAGTTTTACCAAACTGCCTTGATTTTTCAGCATGTCCATGACAGTGCTGAAAATAAAATAGCCACTTTGTTTGTCTGTCTATACCGACCAACATCAAACAGAACAAAATTCCTTAATGTTGATGAAAAGTTGCGGAGGTTGCTGGTTTTGTGTGTTTCATCGGAAGGCGGGTCTCTCCTAGAACGGCATTCATGAAAGAACTGTCACTGCCTAAGGCATAAGCAAACTAAGGGGCCCCCAAATTCTTCTTAATGTTTCACACAGAAATCAGATGTAGAAATCTCAAAATTGTAATTCTGTTTCCAAAGAAGGAGCCACTACTTTTAAAATAATTTGAAAGTTATTGCTTCAGAACCTATTAGAGGTGACTAATGTAATCATGAAAAATATTTGTAATTTAAAAGTTACTGATAGTAATAATTTATTTTAATTCATAATTTATTTGTTTTCACTGCTTTTGTTGTAATCGGAGTCCAATTGTATGTGCCTCCCCAATTTAAGTGGCTCAACAAATTCATTTCTCTTGAAATGTTGTACTCCTAACAAAACAACTGGAGAGAAATGATCTTGGCTTCATAATTTGATTCACAATGTGAAGTGAATAATGTAAAAGTCAATTCTTTTGTTTTTTTTGGCTAAGCACCAGAGAATTTGCGGGTATTGAATGCACAAGACATTTGAACAATCATCAATGGGGCAATGAGCTTACTTGAAAGTGGGGCCCCAAAGCACACCCTGCTCAGTCCTTGTAATCTCGTGCTGCCTGTGATTAGACTACGATTCTTCAAATAAGTAGAGTCTAATAATATAGATAAGTACTGTATATCACTACTAGGTGATCTGAAACATGTAAATGAGTGCTGACGGGCGTCTTTACCCTTTTCGTCTAAATGGCAAGACATTTGAGCTTTTATTTCCCTCAATGGAGTCAGCGATGCTGACCTTTTAACTCCAAACTCTGTGTGTGCGTCTCTGCCTCTCCCTCCCTCAAGGCAGACTTACCCTTTGACAGAGGATCAGTGGTAATGCTGCTCCTCAACATAACACTCAGCACAGTCAAGAGGAATATGAGCCGTGTTTTACAGAGCTCAGTCTATGCACCTGTCTTGTAATGCTCACCGCAGGAAAGACACTTGAAAACGCGCGGGCTGATTTGGGTTTTCATTGTGTCCTCCCAAAGGGAGACCTGTTTAACTTCCTTCACTGACAATCTATCTTAAACGATCTGTGAAGATTTGACTTGTCTTTAGCTGTCGTCAGCAGATTTGGTATTTTTTGATAGATAGATAGATAGATAGATAGATAGATAGATAGATAGATGGATGGATGGATGGATGGACGGACGGACGGACGGACGGACGGACGGACGGACAGATAGATAGAGCGAGCTCAAAAACTGGCCATGAATTCATTTTATTGTCACGCTTTAAGTGCAACCTGGTAGGGAAGCCATGTTGGCAATATCTTGATGGCTCAAATGTACCCAAACAAATGCTAAAACAGTATATGTCTTCTTGACTAATTGAATTAGTTATCAAAAATATTAGAGAAAACAAATAATTACTTTGAAACATGCTTTTGAAAGTTTGTAAAACCGGATGAAACAAACTGACAAGTTTCCAAAATTGGTCATGTGAAAATCAATGTGCCAATATTTTACGTTGCAGGGCATTTTGATTACAATGTAGCATAAGATGTTTTATTTTAATTCATTAATTAAATGACAGAGCATTTGTTGGTGCATCATCTCCTCTGTGGTCTTCATTTGGTTTTTGTCTTAAAACTGAAATTCTCATTCTTTTTTCCTTTGCTGTTTGACAGAAACTCGACAGTCGATTTTGAGAGCCATATGTGGGAAAAGCGGCATTGGTTGTGGTCATTTTCATTATAGTGTGTTTCTCTCTGTTTTTGAAAGAAAATGATGTGTCAGGCTGTTTAAACCCTACATTAGATCAGGTTTCTATGTGTACATCACACCGTCTGAACGATGTTGCACACCGGCTGCTTCAGAGACCAACAGTCCAAACTCCCTCAGGCCCCCCTCTCACTTTTCCTTCTCAATCTTCTCTCCTCTCTCTCATCCGGCTCTGATCCTCATCCAGGCTGGCGTGCCCTTTGCTTCAAAACAAAGCCTGCTGGCCTGCTCTGATGCCATGCATGACCCTCATCCCCCCCCCCCCCCCCCCCCCCCCCCCCCCCTCTTCCCCTTGCGTCTTTCTCTGCTCCACAAATGCAACAGAAACACAGTTGCAACCACACAAAAAAATCAGATCATCAACATTTGCTCCAGGAGACAGCTGCATCAAATTGAGCATGTTTCTCCACTTGGCGCTGGTGAGTGTGATCCTTCCCACTCCTCTGTGCTGTGAGGCCTCAAGCGCCAACGTGCATGAGCAGCTTGTCTCCCGATTTGCTGGAGAGAAAGAAAAAGTTGATCATAGGATGGCAGTGAAGCTAAATTAAGAGATTCTGAAAAGTGAATTGATGATGTGTAACATAGTAACACAACATTACCAAGAAATTGTGTCCTTGTGTTTTTTTTTTTTTTTTTTTTACAGTTTTTCTAAACTGTAAATGTAATCTCTTACATGGATGTACAAACGGATTTGCAAATTGTTCCAAGAACTGAGTTTTGACCAAAGTGACGCTTTGGTCACTTTGGTCAAAATTGACTCTCAGGTCAGAATCAAAATTCTCAAAACTGCTTCTTCGATCTTCAACTGATTGTGTAACTTATGCACATCAAAAAAGCAGTTTCTCAGTTCTTGGAACAATTTGCAAATCCGTTTGTACATCCATGTAAGAGATTATACAATTGTCTGCTTTCCCCTACATTTCTAATTGTCTATGTCACGTAAATCATGTAGTATAGGGGTTGCTGTTGCGTTTCTGGCAATGGAAGAACAAGACATCGGACAGCATCAACAGCCAGAGAGAGAAAGATGAGGAAGAGGAGTGAGGCTGTGGTTGAGGAGTTAGGAGACAAAATAGAGGAAGAGACTGAAGACAAATGCCAGTTTCTATCGCTCCAACATCATCAGGGTATGGTTTGTGACCCACAACAAGATGCTGATGGAGTTGCTCTCAACCTTCTCTTCATTCCTTCAGACTGTTGAGAAGTTTTTCCTTGATGTGATGGAAAAGTATATGACCAGCACAGATGACCCTTCTGGCAGCAACGGATATAGCATGTGATGCCAACAGAGGCTGGATAAGACTCTTATAAGATTCTTTCCATGTTTCATTGATAGAGAGGATATTTGTTGTGACGTGTATGAGAATTTGTGACCCGACAGCTACGAATGTCAGGAGATGTAGGAAGACTGCACCGCAATCCCAAACTGTTGCATGTATAGTTTTCCTTTGGGAGATTGTCTTATCTTCCCATTTCTACTTTTGTTCTTTTCTTTGTTCTCTACAGTGACGTCTTTTCCTTCCTAAATCACAATGACATGATCTATCAACAAACTACAGAAAAATTAAAAACGGGACTCTTGCCATTGATCTTCCACAATTACAAGTTACAATACTTGCCGACAAACTTTAGCTATAGTTTACGTCAGAACACCCCTCCAGAGTACACTGTTATATTGAAACACTGTTGTGCTATTGAGTGTCAATCCATTCAAAGTTGACTAACTGGACCACCCTGCCAGCATGCAGCACTGGCAAGGTTAGTGGAAGAAGAACAAGCCCACATCATCAAAGTCCTCCACTATTCTTAACACTGGGTAGGAGGTCTTCATATTTTAGAATATGCTGTTTTTTGATTGTTATTTACATCCCCCCCATAATATGCCTATATTTCTAAAATTCATTTTACTGCAGACACTATGTTAAAAGCAGCTGTTAATTCTGAAGGATTTTTCCTCTCATGGTTCTGGAGCTCACTACTCTCCCAGCATATGAAAAATGGAGAGAGATTGACCCAGTTCGTTTCCACATTGAGACAGGCAAGCAGAAACAGATGGTCTCCTGTGAGACATTAAACAGTTTTTTTTTGCCACAGAATGATATAGTAAGTCAGTGAATACGGAGACCTCACCCGACATCTGAGCTGATGCACAAAGCACATGTGATTATGTGAAAAGAAAGAAACATTGCAGAAATGTAATCTCTGAACGTTTGCACTAAAAATTGTGGCATATAAGCAGATACCACTTTATTGAATAATGATAGTGTGTCTTTTAGATTTTTAGGAGTTATGAATCATAGAAAGGAGTCACAGGGCTTGTACCTTTAGATTAAACGGGGCCCTCTATCGGTTAAAAGTGTGTATTGCACTTTTACGCATCCATCCAAAAGGCAGCTGTTGGTCATCCTCTATTGTAGAGTATTTTTTTTTGTTTATTTTACTGTAAAATGCACCAAAGCTTCGTCATGAGATCTATATTTAACATTTTAGAAAACATTCCTGTAAATTTTTAAAGAGGAGCGCGTTTGTTAGACATTTGCCAGGATTTATTCAGGTGGGAACTGACATGTTGGAACTGAAGTCAAATCAAAATGTTGGATTTACTGTATCTTTGTCGCTCTATCTTTTCTCTCTTCTACAGTTTGAAATCCTATTTTCATTTTTATTTATTTATTTTTTGTCGTTGTTTCTCGGTAAGCAAGCGGACTCACTTATGATCACGCCGGATCTGAGATCATCACGTGGTTCTATAACTTTCTAGCACCATCTTCATTGCATAGTTTCCCTAACTGACAACCCCTGCCCAGCCTGTCTGTGATAGCTCTGACATTAATAATTCACTGTGCAAATAAGTTGATGCTGCTGACTTTGTTCCCATTGATATTAGCCGAGGTGAGCGTTCTTGGCCAGACTGGGTGACGCCGGCGGTCCAGCATAAAGTGGGCTTTAATTGCCCATAATCTCGGTCGTTCCCTTTCCTCTCGGTGCGAGTCAACAGCATATATAGTCTCTGAACGCCAGAACTCAGTCAGGCACTTTAAGCTGCAGTTCTCAGCATGAACCTCGCAACAATGCTGGGAGGAGATTATTATTATTATTACTTTTTTTTTTTTTTCAAACTCCGAACTCAAAGCACTTGAGTCAAATTTAGGGGATTGTTGCAGACTCATTACACCGGAAATTTGAGGCAGATCAGCTGTACTTTTACCCATAATAACTTGGCGTTATATACACTAAAAGACTCAAGATACAAAGGAACAAGAACGTTCTATTTCTCAAATGATTCATGTCTCCGCTAAACATCTTATTACGCATTAATGCACATAACTCTCCAACTTGGTTTGACTTATAGCCACTCATTTTCTTACTGTTTACTCATTGTATCAATTGTTGACAATGTATAAAGCTGCTAACTTTAATTTTCAAGTATTTTCAAGTTTTTTTATTGGACTCTGTATTACACAATGAAATTGACTCTATAAAACATTATCCTAATGACTTTTGCATTTGCAAAACGTTAACTGCAGTTAAGTGTGACGTCGGCTCATACATATTACGGGAAGATGATCAGGGTTTGTTTTCTTCAGGTGTAAAGGTGTGAATATTTAGCTTTAAAAGCTAAATGACACAAACCACTCGAAACTTAGAAATTATTTTCCAGAATGCCTTTGCTATTTGGTTTTATACATGAACATTTGGCAGAAAAAAAACAACATTTATTTATATTTCACAAATGTTTAACCATAGCATAGAATTTATTTATTTATTTATTTATTTATTTATTTAAGTACATTTATATAGATTTCACGAATCTGCCATTAGTGAAATCCCATACAAATTTTTCTTCAAAGAAAATTCTAAACACCGTTTACTTTATAAACCCTCTAATGTCGAGTTAAAATAGTTCAATGCCACCAAACGTTCATAGAGACACATACAGAGTGTCGTCTGCCTGAGAGAAAGGAAATGATCAGTAGAACTAAAGATGGGCTTCACCTTCGAAGTTTATCGGAGAAGTTGAACTTTTCGCCTCGCTTAAACCCGCGCACCACCTCTGCCGTTCCCCTCCCCATAAATTGCAGGACCAAGTGGAGGATTTCTGACGGGACTGTCCGTTTGTTTAACCTCTTCACGGTACGTTAACCCCCATCAGGACGCGCTTGTCAGGTCAGTACAAAGGGGCAAAGGGGGGAGATGCGGGGACGTCTCCTCTCTCGGCCTGAGGCTGCAGATGTTTAGGTCGGCATGCGCTTATGCGATTAAAAATCAGTTTATTGATAGAGCGCGATTCCAGCACAAATGGCATTTCATGATACTTCTGAAGAAAAAGCCACCCATTTCATATTGTTTATACTTATTGAGAAGTTATCAGAGGATGCGTTGCAACAAAATCAGCTGTAAGCAGATAGAAACGTTTAAAAAGTAATCAATATGTAAACTACAAACTATATATGTTTAAAATGATCACATGACGTAAATACACACGATGCATACATTAAACTAATCAGAACACACACATTTTCAAATTTGGCACAGCTTTTGCAACTTTATATGTCAGTGTTTTCTTTTTATTTATAGAACTCCAACTTTAATTTCATGGTTGTTGCTTATGATACGAAGCGATCAATCCTCGTGTCTTTTTAAAATAAATGTCATAAAAACAACCTTCTACATTCTGAAATAACATTCGTCTTGGAGCAAGAAGATGATGATGATGGTAAAGTAGAAAAGGGACATGATAATATAAAAAAAAAATAACAACCAAACTCTTGTAACACCAGACAGTTTACTTAAAAATAACTGGTGACGTTTTGTACCACGCGGTGAGACGCACTTGTTTCGACAACTCGTGATTTAAAGTTACGTTAAATCTAATGTGTTCCGTAAGAAATGTAAGAAATGCTAAATGACTAAAAAAATAATAATATTTAACAGCAAGGGGGTTATAATCTGCCATATTTCATTATGGTAAAGCCGGGATCAGAACCATATCCAGTGTGGAACGTTTTTAGTTAACAATATACAACTGAGCAAAAATACACGTGAGATGTGAGCCTTCTTTTAGCTACAATTATTAAAAATACCAAACTTCATCAAGAAATAAAAGTTGTGTATAAAAGTACATAAGAAAGAAATTGCTTGTTTACTTGAAAAAATAAATGGCGTCTATCTATCTATCTATCTATCTATCTATCTATCTATCTATCTATCTATCTATCTATCTATCTATCTATCTATCTATCTATCTATCTATCTATCTATCTATCTATCTATCTATCGCAAAATGGGAAATAATGGCATTTCTGTAAATAAGGAAAACGCTCTTTTTCATAGTAATGCTTAAATTGTTCGAATCTTAATTATTTACTGCTGGGAAAAAAAAAGGTCAATAGTTTCTGTTCCCCTTTAAGACGATTTTCTTTAGTTTGTGTTACTTTCAGTTGACTCAAAGCCAATGACTGAGCCTCATTAAACAGGCAATGGCGTTCCTGTTATAAACTGGGTCAATCCTGCAAGAACAAACCTTTTTTTTTTCTTCATTTATTTCATGAAAGCACTGGCAAAAACTTTGTGTTCTTGTCAGGAGTGCGCAAATCAGATCTGCGTGCACTTTAGTTTGATCGCAGCTAAAAAATAAAAAACATTTAAAAATCCGCTTACAGAAATCCATCAAAGCGAACCATGTGAGTTTCACCTCCTCAGCTCGCTGGAAAGCCGATTTATTCAGCCTTGCGCCACACAAACTGTAAGAAGGATCAACAGTTCAAGAGGCAAGTCTCCTTTACGCCTCAAGCTGACCGGAAGTCTCTCGTCGGTAACGTTTAAATGAACTTATGTTTGGAGGCGACCGATCGCGTGAGAAAGAGGAACACGGTTATGCACGAGATGGTTTTATCTGATGGACCTGCAGGTCCAGAGTCATAATGGAGGGGCAGACATATCAGGATTACCCCAAATCCTAGTTCAAGTACAAGCCGATACTTTTTCTTGACTTTACAAGTTCGCTGTCAATGTTAGGGACCTGACGGAAAATTCCAGTTTTTGTAGCACTGTTCTAAACAGTCCTTTAATGATAAGTGTTTCAACAACTCTTTCTTTAACGCTCTATGTTAATTCAACAAACTTAAAAGGCGTCAAAAATTACATCTACTTATACACTTATGGGCCTTTCCCCCACCTTTCTTAGTTTCGCACTGGTGTGAGGTGAGTGTTTTTATATATATGTCCTTTCAAGTTTTTGAATAATATTTTTAGTTTTAGAACTGTGTTTGTGTTATTTTCTCTCTTTTTTTAAAATTCTAATAATAATTAGTCATACCTTTGCTTTTTCAGTTTGTACTTAAGCGCAAAAGTATTCATGCCTATTAAAGACAAATTAATAAAGTTTTTATTTGTCCAAGAAGTCTGATTCTGATAGGAAATAAGAAATGCAGTTTCTCAAAATGAAAACAATAAAAGTGCATTAAATTAAAAAAAAAATATATTGACTTTTTTGTTCTCATTTGATGTAAAAACACTTCGATGAATAAGTATTTACATTTTCTGTAAATAAGTGCAGGTCATTTCTCATCAGTAAAGAAGTCTGGGTTGATTTAGCAATTAGACGCTTCCTAATTGGTGAGCACATTTTTGCATGTCTCCACTGGTATTAAATTATTTATCTTTGGTGATGTTACCCAATAGTTTTGATTTGTGGAAGGTCCCCTTGCTGCTGCCCTAATCTTCAACTCTCCACAATTTCTCTTATCAGATTCAAGTAAGGATTCAAAAACTTGAATATGACTTCTAGTAAAAAAACAAACAAACAAAAAAACATGATAAAATTTAGAAGATTACTTTATATCTAAATGAAGGCGTAAATAATTTTACGCTTATCTGTATAAATGGCATTTTATGAGATTTACTCTAAGCAATGGGATTCAAAGCAAGGTCATTCAGAAATCCTGATGGTTGCAGGTGGGTGTAGGAAGTGTGCTCTTTGTAGAAAGAGCTCACTTGTAGTTTTAGCCCAGCAGAGAAAAAATAGGTCAGTTCTCACAACTACACAAGTCGATGTTGGACTGTATCAAGATGGTTTGAACTCAGGAAGTCCAGGAAAAGAAGAAGGGAGGAGCTTCAGGGAGCGTTGCGTGACAAGTCTGAAGAAATCAGGCCGTAGCTTGAGCACTGAGAACTCTTCACACACACACACACACACGCACACACACACACTTTTTGCTCCTTTATGTCGCTTCAGCTTAACCTATTTGATTTGCCTTTTTTCTGCACATTCAGTACAACTGATCCCACAAATAAACCTTTTTTTCTTTCTTTTACCTTACTTCCCTGTCTTTTTAGTCATTTTTTCTTTTTTTAATATCTGAGCTAAAGAAAAAAACAAAAAACGTTTAAGTTGCTGGCAAATGTCATGCACGGAAGTTGATGTTACTTCTTCCTGGGTAAAAAAATGGAGAATTTTTAGATTGTATTGCTGAGAAGTGACTGAAGCAAAGATGTCGAGTTTTCACATGTTTGGGTTGAATACTCAGTCAAAAGGTAAAATCAGCAGATATGTGCACCAACAGAAGGTAGATATTCTTCAGTGAATTATGTATAAAATTTATGCATTTGTAAATACGCATTTTTGACATAAAAAAAAAGTCAGAAATTAACTTATTAGTTAAATAACAATAATTTTTAAAATCTGCTGTTCATACACAAATGTGTTAATAAAGAAGAAATAATCTTTAATTTCAGATTAAAATCTTGTTTATAAAAACGACAATTTATTACCAAATTTCAGAACAGGTTTGTTATATTTTCCTCTTCTATCTACCCTTGTCCCTAATGGGGTCAGGAGGGTTGCTGGTGTCTATCTCCAGCTACGTTCCGGGCGAGAGGCGGGGTACACCCTGGACAGGTCGCCAGTCTGTCGCAGGGCAACACAGAGACACACAGGACAAACAACCATGCACACACACACTCACACCCAGGGAGAATTTAGAGAAACCAATTGACCTGACAGTCATGTCTTTTGACTATGGGAGGAAGCCGGAGTACCCGGAGAGAACCCACGCATGCACAGGGAGAACATGCAAACTCCATGCAGAAAGACCCCGGCCGGGAATCGAACCCAGGACCTTCTTGCTGCAAGGCAACAGTGCTACCAACTGCGCCACTGAGCAGCCCGGTTTGTTATATTGTCATAAAAAAACAAAACTTTTAATTTTAAAATTACATCCAAGTAACAAGGGTCGTTCCCTCTATGTTTGTGCAGATTAGTTACCATGACACATGTTTTAGACTGAAGCCTGTTCTAGATAAAGTGCTAAATACTGACAAATAGTGTAACATCAGTAGCCTCTGAAGGCTAAGTTAATTTTCACTGAGCAACTAAAGAAATCCTGTGTTGATGTTCAACTAGGATCAAAATAACAATTAGTTGTTCAAGTACAAGTTTTGTCACAGAGCTATAAGTATTTCTCCATTAAAACTACTCCATAATAGTATGGCAGATTCACTCAGACATGCACATAGTGACCACTTGATGGCACTAAAGGACAGGTGTTCCTTCTTTTCGGCTGGTAGCAGGAACAGAACAGAATAGAATAGAATAGAATAGAATGGAATGGAAAAATCCACTGATTTTTCCTTGGAGAGGAAATGTTCAGCCCATCAGCAGCAGTGTGTTGTATAGAGCAACACACTGAAAACAACAACAAAAGTTAAATCTAGATATTTTAGACAAAAATGTAATTTAAAAATGTAAAGTAACATAAACAAAGGAAATACACTTTCTTATATCTATTATTTCATGGGGGCGGGTGGTGTTGCTGGACAAGCAGTGTAACAGCTGCTGAGCGACAATAACATTAGAACACTGCAACCTAGTATGGTGCAATAGTGCGTATGGGAGACATTGTCGAGTGTCCTCTCACTGCAGGACGAAAATGTTCCTCTGGATTCATTTATCCAGTTATTCCCACTGAGCTGCTGGGAAGCTGCTGGTCCAGTGCATCAAACTATAGAATATGGCTAATGCTACCTTAGAGTCAATCAGCTCCACAGACTCATTCTGTGGACTCTAAAAGACCCGAGTCTTCGTAGCAGGTTGTCTACTGGGGCCATACCTGTAAAGGTAACACCCAGATTCTCGTTAGAGTCCACATTCTGAATGCACTTTTGCAGAATGTTCACTGGTTTCATTGTTAATGTTAGCTTGATTTCAAAGTTACTGGTTTAGCTCCCCCTTTGAAGGTTTTTAGGACACGTGCCACTAGGAGGCAATCTCTGGGCAGACCAAGAACTTGCTGAACATACTATAAATGACTTCAATGTATGATGTATGGATGACATGTTTAATAATAGGAACAGTCTCACCAATAATATTTTATGTACAATGTTTTTGTTATTTTCTTTTAAGCAAATGCTCATTAAGAAGTCTGAAAGCTTCCTTATGTTACTACA
Source organism: Xiphophorus couchianus (assembly GCF_001444195.1). Taxonomy (NCBI): domain Eukaryota; kingdom Metazoa; phylum Chordata; class Actinopteri; order Cyprinodontiformes; family Poeciliidae; genus Xiphophorus; species Xiphophorus couchianus. Next base: position 20,378,844 of record NC_040232.1, read on the forward strand.
TATTTGGATGCACAAATTGAAAAGTAATTTTTAAAAAGATTTTTACAGTCATTTTTATAAGCCAACTCTATTTGGATCACACATGCATATCACTAAAACAGTAATTATTTGCTTTATTATCTGTCTCAAAATCTGACAGTTCCAATTAAACAGCTTGAGTGGATGAAAGTGAATATTTTAACCATGAGATGGCATGAGAGTCAAACTAATGGAGCCCTGGAAGAAACCAGCTTCTCTTGTGGCCCTTTTTGATGAGTTGTCATGGCAACAGGTGTGCTTATCTGTTCCTCCTGATGGCTTTTACTTTTGAAGGTCTTTCACTCTTCCTTGACATTTGTTTGTGGAGGGACTTTGAGGAAAGTCTCCTCCTGCTCTCTCTTCTGCTGAGCTGCAGCGGAGGGCTGAATTTAAAGTGTTCAGAACTGGTTTCTCACTCCGTGAGCTGCTATGATTTCATTTGTATTTATGAGACTTGATGTTACATCTGTTTCCTCAACAGGGTGCTTGTCTGTGATTCCTGCCAGACGGATTAGGGTTGGGGGCGAGGTGGGGATTCAGGGCTCTTTCAAATGCTACAAATTTTCACTAAGAATCTAATATCAGCGAGTCATTTGTTTTACCTCGTTATCTCGCGCGTCACTTAATCAGCTTTATGGTTTATGAACACGGTTAAAAATTACTCCATTACAAATGGCTCCAATGAGATCTTGCGGGATTTAATTTAAGCTGTTTTCAGTCTCAGAGAAAAGCTGATTTTTTTTCATTCTTATCCGTGAATCAATGGTGGTGTAACAAAAAACAAAAAAAATCACAAAAGGTGGCTTTGGTGAAATTATGTGTCCGTTAATATATTTTGGGGGCAATGCTTATATGCTCTTCGTGACTTAATGATTTGGATGCTATTTCCCCACTTTGATATCCCCTCAAGATAGAAATTTCAGTGACTGAGATGCAAAAGGAAAGCAGAGTTTAGGGTTCTCCTTCTCTTCTGTTCATCCTGCAGATGAAAAAGAAAAAGAAGATTCATTAGTCTCTCAGTTGCAGTAGAAATGTCCAATGTAGATAAAATCTCCACCAACTCACACAAATAAAATCACTTACACTACCTTTATCCAAAGCACATTCTAGGTCTGGTTAACTATATTACCTTTCCAATAGGAGCTCAAGGGAAACCACATGTGTTTAAGGGGATGTTTCCTGCTGCTTATTTTGGGCACAGAGAGCATAAAAACATCCTCATCTACCTCTGGTGTACCTGTGGATGATGAAAAACATCCTACTGTAGATCTAAAACCTTTTGGTGCTATGATTTTATTTAAAAGTATTTTAGGCATAACATTTAAACATTGTTTGACAGCTGAGTTCAGTTTCACCCAGGCCTGATTACTGCCAATGCTGCAGAATCAAGACATAAGAAAAAAAAAAAAATGGAACCCCGCTGACATGAAGTGAATATCTCAGAAAGTAACACATCAAGGCCTCATGTAAATAAATAAATAAATCAGAAAAAGTTATTTGCATTTATCAATCTGGAAAGAGTTTAACAAGCAATTTCTACGACTTTCAGACTCCACTGCCTTCTGTTTCTACATGCTTATGTAGAAACAGGCATGTTTCTACATGCTTATGTAGAAACAGGCATGTTTCTATTTCCGTACCCCAGTTGCATCTCAAAGCCAGCGTTACTTGTCGGTTTTCTTGGAGGAAATTTAAAAAAATATATATATTATGTGACGCAGACAATCTTACTTTTTTTGTGGATTCATTAAAACTGAGAGATTAAAACCTTTTTGCAAACAGTGTTATTATTTAGGCTGAAGATACAGCAAAGACAAAGTACAAAGCTGCAATATGCTTCACATTACATTCAGTCATTCAGACACTGACGGTGGTAAGCTACATTAAGGTTGCCATGTGCCATCAACAGACAAGGCGAGTGAAGTGTTTTATACAACAACAGACAGACGGAGCGGTTGTTCCTCCCTAAAGGATAAACTCCTACCATCTTCACCATTTCTTTCATCCTTTCATCTAACATCCGAGATGCCTTGGTATGTCATTTATAATGACAATAATGTTAAAAAGTCAGGAAATGATGGTACCTGCTGCTGTCAAGGGTAACATAGTCAGTTACTATATTTATAGGGGATTATAGATTCAATAATAATTTTTATGTCTGGCTCTTTTTATCAAAATTTGTTGACCTAAAATAATTAAGTGTGGCCATCGAACATTAGATTCGATACAGTCAAATTCATCTATCTAAAATTTACAACATAAAACTTTTCCCTTGAATCCACAACTGTAAAAACTGGAAACGTCCTCCTCACACATTTAGACAGATGAAGCTTTGATAAAAAGGAGAAGGAAATTTGAGAAATGAACTTGAAAGCAATAAGACTGATTCAGAGCAAGCTGCTGTAAGTTACTTGATTCATTATGCTCATGTAATGGGCAAACTGGGTTTCAGCAGCACTTCATAATTTTAATTACTCCGACACGTTTCACACTGTCACGCCGAGCTCAGCCCCGGTAAAAGTTATGCGTTTCCCCTTACAGCTGCTTGTCTGCAGCACTGGAGGAGCCTCCTGGGAGCCGAGACACAACTCCTGGTTACAGGAGTCGATTCGCTAAATTTAGTTGCTCATTTGTCTCACAGTTGGAACTGTAGGAAAATGGGGGTAAAATAAAAACAAAAAAACAACACAAATACTCCAAAATGCATACAGACAGAAAAGAAACATCTGATTTCCTCAGTGTTTCCAGCAGAGCTGCAGCAAGTTTTTCTCTAAGTTTTTGCCTTTGCATCTTGCCTCTTACCTACAGTATGTCTTCCTTTTCTGTGACTTTTTCTGTCTTTTTAGAACTATGAAATTAAGTAGCAGTCAGGTTAATGACAGTTTGAGGAATAGTTGTTTAACTGGTTACTGGTCACTACCAGTGGCAAGAAATGATGACATTTAGCAACACAGGAGTTCAGAGGGACGTCTTTACACAATCCCTCTGTACATTTTTATTTTTTGCCTAAATGTTCAACCCTTTTTCATCATTTTGGCATTTCAAACTCATATCCACAGCGGTTTGTGGATTCACAGCATTGTTGCAGCTGCCTAAAAATATTTAGGCATTTTCTGCACAGAACATTTCTCTGTTTCTTTGTTGGCTTTGTCTTCTTCTTTTCAGACAATCAAATCATGTCTAGATTGGCTGTCATCAAAAATGACAGCTTTTTGTGAGGCATTTTGTTCACAAGCAACACCAAAATGGTTTACTTTACCTAAGTGTCTAAATGTTTCTTTTGGGCGGGGGGGCAGTTGCCTCCCTTGAGTGTTTTCAATATTCTGGTTTGAAACGGGTAATCATAAACTAACCATACCAGTTCAATTTCATGACTATTTGATGATGAAGCCTCTTTAAAAATCTTCTGTCTCATTGTTTCCTAAAATTGTATTTCTAAATGTAGGGAGATGAAGAGGATTATGAGGAACATTAATCCCTGTGATGTTGCATTTGATGTGCTATTATTGTGAACACTGCAAAGGTGTGGAATTCAGTGTTTGACTTGATATGTTGCTTTTGGTTTGGTCATCGTGTTTTCCTTTGTTTTACATATTTAGAGATCAAGTTATTCTCCAGTAATGAAATTCAGCTGATTTAAACAGAAAGTGATTGATATGGTCACTGTGGTTTCCCTTCCAGGTTTAAGCATCTAGGATACTGAGGTGAGGTTGCATAGATTTTGTAGCATTTGAGGTTCATGTGGAGTGTGAAAGCTGAGGCACTAATGCAGATTTTTTTCAACCTGTCCCAAAAACAAAACTAAAAAGATTAAAAAAGTAAAACATACAATAAATAATTTAACAAAAGCAATCCTGAAGTATTATTTACCTATTGCAATGAGTTTTCCTGTGCCACTGAGGTCTGAGGTGAACAAACAGTTTAGTTTAACAAAGATAATAAGTTTTGAATTTATGTTGTATCTGAGTCATTTTGAAGTCTAAGCACATTTCATGCTAAAATGAACAGGAAACAAGTGATTCTGGGAGGAGGTGAAAGTCACTTAGATTGACATTTTGTCTCCTTTTCAAGACATGTGCAAAAGATTTAGCTTCTTGCACTTCTAAAGGAAAACAGACATGATTTAAAAGTTTTGAAGGACATCTGAAAATCAAGAGTGCTTTATAGGCTTCAGGGTTGTGTTTTATTCTGTATTTTTAAGCCTGTAGTAACTGAAATACAAATTATCATGCACATAAAAATGAGCGTCTTTCAATTTTGGTAAACTTTCTCTCTCTAAAATTCAATCACACTTCAATAGGCAGCTCTCTCAGTTACTGTATTATTCACTTTGGGTTACAGGAATGTGTGACACAGTCAAAGAAGTATAAGAGAATAAACCTAAAATACGGCATGCTGGAGTGAAACGCATGGCTTTAAGCTCGGCTATAACTTCCCCTTGACCTTCTTCTCTCTGCAGTTGATGCATTTGGTTCAATAAAAGAAACAGAAAGTATCAAGTTCTTTCAAAGCACACTTATCTGTCCGGCTGCGGATTTCTTACTTGTACTATTCAGGACAGAAATAGACTGCCTGGATATTTTCAAACTTAACACAAAACACTTTACGACATACAGGACTTCAGCATTATCATAATTATTATTTCATTTCATTTCTCACTGTTTGCTAAATAACAGGGAAGGCTCTGTGTCCATGGTTACGACACAGACAGATGTTGCTCTCTTCTTGCCATTATGGCTTTGCTTTATCCATTTACTGGATGTTGTGGATGCTGTGACTGAGTGAACAGCACGGGGCTGATATAAAAAATATAGAGGGGGTTATTAGAGTAATTAAAAATCTTTTTTCCAAGTCTGGAGAGAGGCTTGTGTACATTTCTGAAGTGCCTCCTGATGAAGTATTACAGCTCAATATTTTTGCTCTGTAGTGCTTTTTTTTTTTCTGCAAATACAGTACATTGATGTTTTTGCAGCAAAAATGTGAACATATTTTGTCCCATTGGAACGTTAAGCTGCAAAGTTTTTGATATAATTTTATGTGATAAACCAACATAATTTTCTTTTTTGCAAAATTTTGAAGGGGAAGAAGTAGTTCGAAAATGTTTTGCAAATAGAATAAAAGGTTTGGTTTGCAAATGGAGTATATCTCTACCAGCTGTATGTTTAGGGCCGTTTAAGCCTTTTATAGCATCGTTTTCTTCCAGCATTGACTTGAGTTTAGTCCCATCCAAGTTCCCATCAATTCTAATTAGTTTGGCTGTCCTCAGTGAAAAAAAAACACATCCCTAAGGTTTATGGAGCCACCCCCATGTTTATTAGTGATTTTTATATTTTAACAATAAACTTCTTACTTTCCCACACAATATACCGTTCTGCCATTGTGGATTACTCCACCATTATCAGGAGCTTCTTGACCGTTTCCCTGATTAATCTTCAGTTTGGGTGAATCATGTTCAACACTGTGTTGTATTTCTAAAATAGTGTAAAACTCACCAATTGTATTCTTCTTCCACAAAAAGTATGCACTACTCTTGAGTTGACCTATCACATAAAATCAAAAGTAAAACACATTGAAGTTTGTGGTTGTGGAAAAACTTCAGAGAGCATGAATACTTTTGCAAGGAACTGATTTTGCTCTCCAGTGCTTTCCACATAGCATTTCATTTATAAAATCAGAAACTTCAATTATACTCAGAGACTCATATTTCACTCCTATTTATGGGTTCCAGTGGCTGACTCCCCTCCTGCGAGTCTCTCTGTAAAAACATTAAAGGCACCAGATGGAAGGATAATGAACTTTTCCTTTAGAAAGCAGCTGAATGAAGCTTATGAATCCAACCACTGCTGACTGGGATTCCAATTAAGTGGACCGTGACATCTTACCAGAAATTCAAATGATCTCTGTCTATAATTTCCTGATGCCATTTGTTTGGAAAACCAGCTAGTAAGTTGGCATGTGGTAAAATCCTTTGCCATTAATACCTGGAATATTACCATCATTGGCATTTTTGCAAATGCCAGATCAAAAAGCAGTGCTGGTCTTCTTCAGAAAGCAGATTCATTGCAAGAGAGGAGAGTGAAAGTAAAACCACAGAGAGATATGAAAGTGGGAATAAACACATTATTGGAAATAGCATAATGTGGCCATAAAAGAAAAGGACAATGTAAAGGACAGAGAGGACAGAAAAAGTTTAGATGCAAAGAGAATCAAAATGACAGATACGTGGAGAAGGTGACTAAATTATTTGAAACGCGTTCATGGTTTTAGAGGAGTAAATGTGGTGCTTACACAGCTGTCTGCGGTCCGACTGTCTGGCACAGATTTCTTTTATCATCTAAGATCAAAGCTCGAAGGAAGCTTGTGAGAAAACCCAAGAGAGGTTCTAATTCAGTGGGCTTTTATCTAATTGTGAGCGTCATTATAGTTATAAATCTTAAAATAACTGTTATTGTACCCTAAAATAACCTTAGGTCCCCTTCCTACTCTTGTGTGAGGTTTAAAATAGACAATTATAATATTTGTTTTGAAATATTTTGAGAGTAACTTTGAAGAAGATGCCTCACATGTTTAGTCTAAGAAAAGCCAGCAACGGCAGAAGTGTGCTGTGAGAATGACAGAAAGCAAACTGGGAAGATACAGTAAGTACAAAATTAAATTGATCTTATAATGATCTGTAGGTGTTTATATTCTAGGTTTCATTATGTTTCTGTTTTGAATATTTCTTTATTGTTTATGTGCTGAGATCTTGCCATTTATTCTTTGTGTTGGTCCATATTTTCCAATTTTTTTGTGCTTTGGATTTGTTTCTTCTGATTAGTGTTCCTTTCTATTAATCACTTCTCTTGGTCTTTTTGCTTTCATTCATGGTTTCTCTGTGTCTTAACTTAGTTTCCTTCTCCATTCCTTGCTTCTCAGCTCTGTTGTTTTCTTTCCTCTGTTAGTCTACCTTTCTGTTCCCTTCCCCAGCTGTTTTCCATTTCATAATTTCCTCAGCCTGCTATCTCACAGCTGTCCCCACTCACCTGTAATTGGCTTTTCTGGTTCTTTTGTCACTTCCACTTCTCCCTCGGTATTTAAGTTCTTAAGATTGCATCAGTTCTTGCTGGTTCCTCAGTTATACCTTCTTGTTGCTTCACTTTATGGTCTTCAACTGTTTCTCTGCCAAGCCCCATGTTAGTTTCCTTTTTAAAAAATATTGAATAAAGAATCTGGACATCACCTTACAGCCATTGTTTGACCTTGGCCCCTACTAACTCATAAACATGACACTTTTCAGATTTGTTTAAATTTATTGATTACCTGATGAGATTGATCAGTTAGTGGTATTCCTATGATGGTTAACAAAGATATTTTTTGAATTGATTAAATTAAAATGCACAAATCTTTTATGTTACCATTTAAAACCATCTCTGTTATGGTATAAATTATTGTTAAACTTTGCTCATGTGTAAGCAATCATACAGTCATTAATGACTATGAGAGGAACAGTATTTGTGTATTTGTACTTTGTCCATTTCCTGCAAATAAACCAACCTTTTTTTTGTCATCCGTCTACAGCATGATAAGTCTTTTATTTTATTCATTACAAACCTGAAACATAATTATCAACCTTATCAGTGCTGTGTGTGGAATGAGTACTCTGGACATGAAGCTACTGTGACTAAGTAAAAGGATGTTATTTCCCTTTTTAAACAAACCTTTGCACTGAGGCACTCATCCTGCGTTTTTGCTCCCTTTCCAGCCTTTCATTTAATCACGTCTCCACGCTGTTATATTTCAGATTGATTATAAAATTTATTGCTCCATTTGGAAGCCTTTAAACGGCCTTGGTCTCAAATAAGTCATGATTTATTGACTTAGGTGCCCTCTCAATCATTAACATCACCAGATGGAGCTTTGTTGGCTTTTTTCTGGTTTGTCTGGGGTTTTTGATTTATTTAGCACAGTTACATTTTTGCAAGTCTTCAAAAGCACAGGTAGACATCGAGGAAAGAGTAAAACAACAACATTTGAATCAAATTCTAATCTAAAAATGATTCCCCAAAACATAATTGCAACTTAAGCTCGGAAAGGTTTCATGTTTTTGTAGATAAAAAAAACAATCACCTCATAAATGTCACATCACCCCTGGGAGACGTGTTCAAGGACTGCTTGAATAAGATTAATTACACCGATGATGCGTTTAATGAACTTTACTTTTTATGTAAACAAAGCTGTCCATGCTGTGAGAAAGAAATTGAGCCAAAGAGAAGTGTCCTCCTCTCTTTTATGTTCTCTCTTTTCTTGGGTGTGGATCAATACCTCCCACTCTCCTCCTCTCAATATACCAGAGGCTTTGGGTAATGGACCATGTCATAGCCTGTGCAAGTACAGCTGTGCAGGTGTATGTGTTAAGCCTTTAAGCACAGTTCAAGTTGTCTCTGTTTAGAGTGGTCGTACTTACCCAACATGAAAACAGTTCTCGAAGAATCATTTGTGGGAACAAATTTTCTTTCTTTGTGTGTAGAGTCCTAACCAAAGCTTTTGAAAGTGACAGAAACTTAGTTCCGTTACTGGTTTTGTCTCGGTAGATATTTTTGTCAGATTTTTTAATAATATACCACAGCTTAATTTGAAAAAGAACATTTCACAAGCTTTGAAGGTTTTTATTTAAATGTGCATTGGTTTATGCAGCCCACAGGTTCTCAACAGGGTTCAGATCTGACCGTTTTCCTGGCCCCAGACATTTAATGTACACGTTTTATCTCTGTGTTTGATTTTTTTCCTGGATGAAGCCTTATTCAACACCAAATTGTTCTTGAATCCTAAAGTTGGTTTTTGAGGATGGCTTGATACCTTGATTCATGAGAGTGTCTTCACTCTCATGGGAGACCTTAACTTTTCCTCCTTAAACAATCCATTTAACAGAGCAGTATGGACTACACAGTCCAAACGGTTCTTCATTGAAATCCAGAACTTTATCCGTGTCTTTTGCAATTTGATCCCGGTGCTTTCTTCAGAAAACAGGTCCTGGAGGTTTTTCTCTGAGGGAAATTGGATCTTTTCTCCCTGAAGCTGAACCTCTGTCCTTTCAGTATTTGATGAGTTAATAAGTGCTTGACTGAGGGACAGTCTAACAGCTATATTCCTACCTGTAAAGCCCTTTTCATGAACTCTTTGTTTTTGATAATCAGGGCTCAGAAAAGAAAGAAGATTGCCAACACCTCTCTTTTAGAGAGAGTACAATCATTGTACTTGTCCCCTTCAGTCGGAATGACAGTGGTACAACTGCCCTGTTTTCTATAAGACTTTACTTTCAGGGCCATGCTATAAAGTCAAACATTACATTTTGTCTCATCACTGCATGGATACTTTGGCATAATGCAAATTAAAAATCTATGGAGGAAAGTCTCGTAAAATCTAGATTTCCTAGTGTCAAAATCTTACATGATTGACGTATAAACAATTTGACGTACTTAAATTGTATTGACAGTAAATCGGCATGCGCTTTCTTAAGCCTTTGTTATTTATGCCACGCTTTGAAAGCAGCTGAGCCTTTGCAAAATAGTATATGTAAATTAGTTGCCCAACTCTCTGTCAGTGTGATTACTGATGCAACATTTAGAGCTGCTCTTTAGAGCCAAAAGCCAGCTAATTCTCAGTCCATTTCCAAACCGGTGGGAGAGATGTTACAGACTCTGACCTGGCAAAGAATGGAGCAAGAAATAAATGGCTCATGAAATGGTCAGCTATTCCACATGGGTGAATCTGTGCATAAAAAGGGGTGAGTGTTAATGCGGGAATGGTGTTGGTGGATGAATACATGAGGCTAAAGATACTTTTTATGGACCGAAAGACATTTTCATTTGTCCTTCCTAAACACCACTCTTGCCTTTGTCATAGTCTGTCTTTTATTAGATCATTTATGTCAAGCTTTCCTTTGTTTATGCATTTTTTTTGCTTTATGTAAGAACATTTGCTTGTCACAATTTCAAAGTTCATTATTTTTGCCCTGTCTGATAGCCTCCATTCATTTCCTTTTATCTTGTTGCTGTATGACAGAAAAAACGACATGTAATGCTGCATGTTGAATATCAGTCTTCTTTGCAATGGTGTTGAAGGAAATTATTCCAAAAGAAAACAATGCTCCATCATTGCATGTAGCCCTGTGGCACACACAGTCTGATCACCACATGAGCCTGAATAATCCACAGGTTTGTAGGCTGGCCTGAGGAAAATTTAGATTACACTTAACAGGAAGAGACAGAAGAAAAGATGTAACTGCGTTAAATTTCAGAGTAAAGGTTCTCATTAATAATTCAAATTTCTAGTAGAGTAACATTTTGGTACCGAACAAACCAATAGCCAGAGATTACTTTCAACTCTGTATTCTCTGTTGATTAAGTAAAACTGAGAAAAAGGGAATTTATTAATAAATTCTCTAAATTTATTAATAATAAATTTATTAATAAAACGTAATAAAGATTTAAAGTACAACAACCTTTAAAATTGTTTTTTCATTAATAAGATAGAATTGATTATTTGGTTTACTGAAGAAATTTTTGTGTTGGAAAGTATTGTTGATCATCTCTTCTCAGAGCTTTGTCAGCCTTGGCATTTGAGACTGATTACAATTGATTGAGAAAGTTTTTAGTATTTTTGGTCAAGCTATTGATTCGTTATCCGGAATTTAAATTCATTTTTGATTTAGTTCTTGAAAATGCATTCTAGAAATTATTATAGTAATTATAGTTTTGAATTACTATTATTACTATTATTATTATTTCATCAGATTCCATATTGTCTCATTTCAAAGTCATATAATCCTTCCGCTTTTTCAAGTTGTACAAGGTATGGAGATAGCTTTGTTCAGTTAAAAACTATTTGTCTGCAGTATTCAAAACAATACATTTTCAGAGTCTGGGATTCACTTTCTCAGCGCTACAGAGCAAGAAATTGTTGCTTCTTTTAATTAAAAATTTACATTTGAGTGATGCTGTAGACAAAAACAAAAAAGTCAATGAAATTTGTTTACAAACAGATGCAAGGAGTGGTCAGAACTGATGCTTATCAAAACCACATGGTGTCTATATCATAGACAAGTGAATGACAAGTTGCAGCTTCAGTAGGAAGAAGGAGTCGTCTAATGATTAAAGGCTCGGGAGTTCATTCTCTCAATTCTTCCACTGGTCATAATACTGAGCCTCAGGTTCACTTCAGGGTGTCATCTGCGTGTGAATGTATCTGTGCAAGTGGTGAATTGTTCTATCAAACTTATTGTTCCATTTTTTTTTATTTCAGACATCTTACAATAATTTAATCCCTTTAATGCAACATGGAAATAATTGCTTATTAAAAACAACTCATCATCACTGTCTTCTGGTCAGCAGTCAGTTGGCTGGATAAGTAAATAAAAAAATTGGATAAAAATTTTACTTGTCATATTTCAAATGATATAAGCTTCCAGCCTGTTAAGGAAGTACATGCTATAGGATCACCTTTGTTTGGTTTAAAACTCTGTTTTCAGTATTCAAAACAGTACATTCATGGAGCCACAATGCCATAGTTTTAGGCATCGTGTTGCTGCAATACAACTGCGTGACTGTGGGGCTTCTCCACAGGATAAACCAAAGGCCCACAAACCCATCACCCCACCGGGGAATTACCCGGTAGTCCCCAATCCAACCATGCTGAGTTAAACCACCTCTGAACTAGAAACTATGTCTAAATTGTAAAATATTTTAAATTAAAATTTTCTGAGGAACTGAATTTTGGATTTGGTTTTAAGCTGTGTTCACCTTAATTTACCGAAATAAATATTAAATACGTAATCACTGCGTGCAATGGATTTACATTATACTAATTTCTCTTTTTAAAGTTAATGACTGAAATCAAATGATTTAATTTTAATTTATTTAGCTGCATCTGTGTCTTACCAGGGCTCAAAAGCCCTAACTAACTCATGTTATGTTTTTGCTTTGAGTTTGTTTTTAATTTCTTGGTGTAAAATTGAAAAACAGATAATTGAATCAGGCCACATTCATAGCAGTAGCAGCAAGTGGCTGCAGTGTGAGCTCCACAGATATGGGATGTCTCCTTTCATGTCCTGCAAACCCTCGGTCCTTGCTGCCCTGTAAGTACTTGGGTTTCCTGAGTTAATGATACAATTAAAAGGAGATAGACGGAGGAGACAGTGAGAACGAGTAAAGCTGTCAACCTTCCTCGATCTCTAACAGCACACAGGGACACTAACAGCATGCTAATTCACACCAGGAACACACACAAAGCTTGAATAATAAAACGTGTTGAGGTCTGAGGCCATAATCACAACTTCTGTACACCTTTAGACTCCTGAAAGAAATCAGCTTACATTGCGTTGTTTGCAGATGAACTTTCATTTCTCACACGAAACGCTACATAACATTTAGCCATCTGCCAACCGGTTCTCCCTGCCAAGGCATCAACTGTTGACAATTTGGGAAAGTGCACAATGTGTGAGTTACACTACAGAGTATGGAGAATCTGTTTGTTTTTGGTAGCAATACCAGAATCATGAGCAAAAACATTATCCAGAGCCTACTGCATCACAACACCATCAACCACTATTAAATTGCTGGTGTTTAAATTGCTTACACACCACATAGTGCTCACTATACAGAGGACTCAGTGGGAGGCAGGCTGACCATCTGTTGCTGTATTTTGGACACTACTTAAAAGCAGTAAAGCTTCATGTTATGCACAGTATATTAACGGTTATCTCATGAATTCATTTTTTTGTACAATTTGGTGTTGCTTCATGCCTGACAGACCGTGGAAAAAACCCCAAACTGCATTGAAAACCACTGGAATTTGCTGTTTTTGTCAGTGATTAAAATTTGTGTCCTAAACACAGAAGAAAAATAAATCCCATTAGACCTCTTGCTTTTAGCTTCTGTAGCAATGCTATAGGGAACACTGTATAAATACAGATCAGTGTACATTATAAATTATTTCTTAATATTTTGTTAAATGTTTAAATCACAGGCAAAAGTAGCTTGCTCTGAGCACAACCATGATGCCTGCATCAAAGAGCAGCAGATTGTCTTGTAAATCAGATGACAATGATTTGCTTCACTGATTTTTCATCATCGGTTTCTGTGCTCTGCATATATTTGATCTTCCTTAGACACTTCAGTGACACTTTTACAGTACATTCCCATTCATTTCACCAACCAGTTATGGACAAGGATACAGCTGTAAATCTTCTGAGGGAATTGTCGTCTAGAGACTGATTTCTTTTGTTTTTTTGCTCATCCTTCTTTGCAAACTAAGTCAGGCTCTCACATATTGGAAGAAAAACACTTGTAATTTCAAGAAATACTTCTATGTTTTCCTAGACCAACCTTACCTTAATGTGCTTCGATCTAAACCTTTCCACTTTAACTCTGGGTTGCTTAGGGGTTTCCTGCTAAAAGGTCAACCTCCAGCTCAGTCTCAAGTCTTTCACAACATCCAATATTTATTGTCTCCCAGGACTGACCTACCTTTAGCTCCATCCATCTTTCCATCTCTTCTGACCAGCTTATCTGTCCGTCCTGAAGAAAATCACCCCCACATAAACCACGATTGTGTTTTATGGTGCCAGTGCTGTTTTTAGGATGATGTTCAGTGTTCATTTCATGATACATGTTTTCTGTACAGCATAGTGACATTGGGGAAAAGATCTCATCAGTCAAAACTGAAACCAGAACTTTACATGTATCAACTAAAGATACTGAATGTGCACCTTTTTTTCCCCACTGTCTGAAGTTAAATCACAACAGTCTTCTCTTGTTTTCATCACATTGCTAAGTATTTTTGTATTTTGATTATTTCCTTTGTGTTTGCTCCAGTTTAGATAAACTTATCAGTTCATCCTTTTCTATTTATGTTGGTCCTGTTTCTTTCTCTGTTTTAAATAGTATTCATCCTCCTAATTACCTCTTGCTGTCCCTCATCTTCTAATTACTTCACCTGATTGGTAGTTTTTAATGTTCTACGTTCTTCCAATTGTTGATCTAACAAAATATTTGTGATGCTTACAATCGAATGATCAAGTTGTAAATATATTATAAGAATGTGAAATGTTTTTGTTTGTGATAAATATAAAAATATATTGCAATAACATGAGATTCCACTTTTCAAATGTGGGAAAAGCATATTGTAATATGATTTGATATTGAACAAACATGAAAAAACACATAATTAGAATGATAATATTTACAATATACAGATGTATTTTTCTTTTACCTTGATGGCAGCTCAACACTTTTGTGGAATACAAATGCACACCTTACACTTTTCAGAACAAAACAAAAAGAAAATGTTATGCACTGCTGTACTTTGATCGATTACATAAAATACATTTAAAATACATTTGACTTTGTGATTGTACAATGACAAAATGTGAGAAATTCAAAAAGTCATTTTCCAAAGCACACTACTTCATCTCAATGAAAACCATGGCAGTGGGAAGGAGACCATAACAAATACACCAAATAAGTTTAGGAAGAATAATACGATGTCATGTTTTTCACACAGACCTAAGAGGAATTTAAAGAGTAGCAGAGATGCAGTGTCATTTATTGTCAAGTGTAATTTAAAAGTAATTAATAATTATCTATACAAACCACTCATACACTGAAAAATAGTGTATGAATAGTGGTGGTCTTTATTGTGACCACCACTTAACAATAGCACTCCACTGTCTACCATTTTATAATTCATGTTATTAAAATGTTAGCAAAAAAGTGACCTGCACAGTGCTGCTGCTAATGAACATGTGCAGCCATGGCAACACTGAGGGAGAAATATCACCTACGCCAGGTTAGCACCTGCATGGACTGTGAAGAAAAAAAAAATCATGGAGAACAACTTTGAGTCTTTTCATTTCTCTGAAATTTGAATATCTACATTGCAGTATTAATGCAGATGCCAGATTCTGAGAAATTGAATTTTATCTCATATCTCTCCATAAAAAGTTCGCTGTAGTCATAAAATCTTAATTAATAGACTTTACTGTTATTAACTGATTGTCAGAAGAGTGTCGGTAATTAAGAGCAAATAGATAACCGTTATTAATCGCATCACATGTAAAGCTAAGCAGGGGAAAATGATTCTTGACCTCTTTTGAACCAGAAATAATTCATCACGAAGAGATCCAAGATACTGCAGGAGGCTGTCTATGAAAAGGATCAGTAAGACAGAACTCATGTTGTGAAAGACATACTGCTGTGAGGAAATACAGTGTTACTTCACACTGTTCTCTTTATTTTATTATTGGAAAAATTGAGTACATATTTACCTCCATGTGAAAAACAAACTAATTTTCAAATACTCCTAATTTATATAAATGATTTTTGCATGTAACTAGTTAAATATTACATATTTACAGACCATGCACATAACATGTGGAATACTGTGCATGAAAGAAATGACATGCTCATTTCTTGTCTTTTGCATATTTCAGCAGATCATAACATTACATGTTAACACAGTTGGCAGATTGTCAGTCCACAGAGGACCATATCTCTGTTCATTCTTGGATCACTGTTGTCTTGGAGACTGTGAGAAGCTTTGTTCACCACGAACAGAGCAGACAAGGTGTATATTACATTTCCTTAGAAAGAACAAGTAATATGACCTCAAAGTCTGCGTCGGTGCCCCCCAAATTATACCTTCTTACAACCTAATAACTCACTGACAAAATTTTTCCAGTCTAGTGTTCATCTAATCTATGAGATGGAAGAACTTAATGAACTGTACAACAAGCAAAGATATAGATATTTTGCAAAGTGAGACAAAAAGGTATTTTAGCCAAATTAAAATTAATGCATTTATCAACAAAAGTTAACAAATGTTTTCCTATTTTAAGTACAGCTCAGGTACTTACACCTGAGCTGTACTTAAGTGTTTCAAGCCATAGTACACTTAAAGTAGGGGTTCCCAAATATGAGGTCACAGACCGGTACCAGTCATTGTGTTAAAATGGAAAGAGTTTTATTTCTACCATATTGATGTTTAGAGTTTTAAAAACTGAAAGCATCCCCTGGTGAGCCTGTCAAGTAGTGGGGTGGGAGAGCTGCATGTGAGCCAACTCAGAGGACGAAGCATGTGGCCCAGGCCAGAGGGATGGTGCCTTTGCGTTTGTACGGTTCACCACACTGCCTCTCCTCACATCCCCCAAAGTCTCTTACATGACTGGTGGAATAGCGCTTTTCTTCCTCTTTTGTGGCGCAAATCTGCCACGATACGATGAGGCAACCTAAGCAACCATTGTATGACACATTGGTGAAGGAGGTTATTGTTGACTGTGTGAAAGGTTTTCTGTAACAAACAAAACTAAGCTTGTCTAAACAAACTGTTAAAGCAGGCGTTGTCTATGGCAGTAACAACAAAAGTAATTAGTGCAGTTAATTTGTTAAATGGGAAAAGTAAGACAAAGTAAGTCTCAATGCTTTTCAGTTTGTCCAAAATTATGACTGTTTGCAGTGCAGCTGCCATGGTTAACAATCATATGTTGCGGTTCATATCTCTTTTTCAGCATATGAACGAATGCATTTTTGGCAGGTCAGGCTTTTTTCCCCTACAGCTACAGTATGTTCACACAACAAGTCTTGATGGTCAATTAAATTTTTATTGTAGTCATACTACTGAATGATGCAACTGCACACTTCTGTGTGACCAAATTATGACTCCAAAGAGACTTACATAAGAAAAAGAACTAATAATGGATGCCATCGTCTACGGATCAATTTTGAAGTTATTCAGCAACGAGTGACACAATATTATAACAAGACAAAGGAAGCTACAACAAAAGAAAGCATATGTAATAGTTTTTTGTGACTGCAGTGTTTGCAGAGAAGTCTGTTTGGATGTGTAGTCAGAGCCAGGTGTGGTCCGACTCTGATGGGATGTGTTTCACTGACACAAACTTCTTTCATAATTTCATAATTGCCATTTTATCACTGGCTTCTTCTGGGGCAGAATTATGACGCACGCCTCACATCAACAACTTAAAAGTCGGATGAAATGCAACACCACCATTCAGACCGGAGACCATTTGAAAGCTTATCCAACTTAGTACCACATATGGAAGTGGCACAAATCAGAGTTTTTCTTGACAAAAATATTAGAATTGAAAAAATCGGATTTGGCCTGTGTTTGCCCGCTGTGTGAATGTATCCTGTTTCCTCCTGGGGGGCTTGTCCTAGCATCACGTCACATGATTGTCATCTTTTCAGCTGAAATGATGAAGCAAGTGAAATTCTCAAGTCCAACACTGACAGATGAAAAGCAGTAACTGGAAGTGATAGTGAGATGATAGCATAACATCTTCTTTCCTTTTCATTCAAACACCTCATCATGTTTTATCTCTTTTTGAACCTCAAGACTTTTCCTGTCGCTGTGAGACTACTCCTGCTTCTCTCTGCTATCTAGATTTTTTTTCTTTACCCAATCTACTCAGTACTTTTTTGGTCATAGCTCCCTTCTGTTTGCTGCAGAGTCTGATTAAATGAAGGATTTAATTTAGCAGGTTGTGTAACACTGCTGCTGCATCTCTAAGACATTATTTGAATGGACGAAGGACCTGAAAGAAATAACGCCCCTATCCTGGAACAGGGCAGCCAGCAGGATAATGTGTTTTATGTTGACCTTGATGAAGACCAGGACCTGTGAAGCACTGGTCTAGTGACAAGACAGTTTTTGCACAGTGAGTTCTTGACCTTACAGCCCTTACTTTGTCTTCCATGTACAACTTGAAAGTAGAGAAAGTTGTGGTTGAATTTCCTGCTATGTGTTTGAAAGCAATGATTGAAAAATCCTAAACTAGTGCAAGAACATAAGTATCCTCCAAGCTGTCTGTTTTATGAAGTGCAAATGTTAAGTCACATATTAATCCCGAGAGGTTTTTCTTTCAATTTATGTTGCAATGTTGTACCTTAAGCTCTCGGAGGAATCACAGTCCTTTCTACCAACAGAAACAGAAAAACCGAGTGATATTCCAGAACAATTAATACTGCTGTAATATCACACAGCGCTGCTCCCTTGAGTGACCAAACCCAATTATGCTTGGCGAGGTGTGAGCTTTTCAGCAGATTACTGGATCACCAACACATTTAAAGTTAGACATCACTCACTGCAGGATCATAAACAGGAACACAGTGGGGACTGTTTGCCGATGGATCCTCAGGGGGGACTACTTGTTGCTCAGTAGCCACATTTTTCTAATTTTGTCATCAAAATGTTGCAGAAGACCTAAAGAAAGAAACTGGAGGATGTTGTCACTGTGGGAAATTAATTTACAACATTTATGTTTTTTTTCAAAACTACAGTTTTAAAAAGAGGTGTACAAAAAAATCAGGGTTAAGGATAATGTGATGGAAAAAGGATTTATCTCTTCCCAGAGCAGTGATTTTGGTTTCAATTGTTGCTATGCTTAAATGTTTTAGATCGGAAAACAAAGTGGCTGAAACTTGTTTTAAATGATGAATTTATTTCCTGGGAGGGGTAGGATATAAAAACAACCTGGCTTTATATGAGAAAGTAATCACTCCCTACATAAATCATCAATTAAGCTGCGATAAACATTGTTTTTTTGTCTAAAATGCATCAGCCAGAGTTGTGATGTGAACTCTAAGTATAACGAGAGGCAGATTTTTTAGTTATTATTCTTTTCTCCTATGGAACCAGCTCCCTCTTTTAGTTAGGCCTTGTCTGAAACTCTGTCCCTAAAACTTTCCTTTTTGATAAATCCTATAATTAGAGCAGCTTAGGATATCCCGAGCTATTTATTATCATTCTGCTGTAGGCTCAGGCTGCTGGAACACACAATTGCTACTTTTCCTCTCTCTGCTTCAATCTACTGCTCTCCAGTTGTGAGTTATCTTTGGTTATTGCTCCCATTGACATTGTTTTTAGCTGTGACATCTTCTTTCCAGTAACCTTTTGTTCTCCCTCCACACGCGTTCTACCCAGTGCTGGTGACCATAGATGAGATTTCTGTTTCGATTACTTGGCTTGTTTAGTATTCAGTAATAAACAAATGATATTGCATAGTACAGTTAATTTCTTTGCGTTGATTTTTGTGCTCTTACAAAGTACACACACAAAAAAGAAAGAGCTATGTGTTGGTTGAAATTATTGTAATCTTGTGTGTTTTGTTAGTTACATGCTTCTCTTTCTGTGATAATTAGTAACACCTGGATCTCATGTCAATCAACCACCTTCATATTAGTTAAAAGCCTGCCAGCTTTCTAAACTTCTCACTAGTTTCCTGTTTCCTATTGTCTGTAGCCTCTAGTTTAGCTCCTTTGTGCATCTGTCTTTATTGAATTTCAAGTTGTTTCCTTGTTTAGGAAACAAGTGTGAAAAGACTTATTTTATTTAATGTTTTCATTATTTTTTTTCAAATAATGTTTGTCTACAAAATTGAACTGGCTCTCTTCTCTGGAGGTCTACTTTAACCATTTTACAACATGAACCATTGCGGTATTGGTTCTGATTCTTTACTGATTTTGATCTGAAATCCATTTCAAATATTTTAAAACATGTCCTGACAGATTACAAAGTGCTGACCTGTTTTAATCTGAAGAATAACTCCTGCTCTGAGCTGCCACCCGAAGGTTTTGTTCAGTTCTATGAGGATTAAAAAGGAAAAAAAAAAATCGGTTTATTTTCTAACAGCATTTCAGATTGTCCAATTTATTGAAAGAAAACTACCATGGGGAATAAATATTTTTATTATAACAAAGTCAAGTATGTTATGTGGTTCACGTACTGTGACATTACACAATATGAGAGACATTATCCTTGATTATCAGATGACAGTGATGAAGGATTACTCCTCTTTCTCATTGACTGACTGATCCAGAAGACTTTAACAATAGCCCTTACTCTTATAAATATGTAAACAATCTGTGATGGGAGTTTGTAGTCTTTTCCACCCTGATGCACAACAGCTACATTTTCTTGCTATATTTTGTTTGTGAGATGGTACATGAAAAGGTTATGGAGATCATGTCTTAAATCTGTTAAATTTATTAAGGCATAAATCTGTTTTGAAAGAAAAATGTATATCATCCATCTTGTTACGCCTCTCTTCATCCTCATTGCCCTTGGTATGGAGTTTTTTTTTTTTATGTTCTTATTCATTTTTAACCTGATACAAGTATAAAATCACACACATGAACAAGCAATACACAATACATATTTTTTGTACCACAATAATCTTAACATGCCCAAAAAGAAGTAGGAAGAAGTAAGAAACTTATGAACTACCCCAAAATATTTTCATATGAACCCTCATTATTAAATCAAATAAAAAGAAAATAGACTGAAAAAAGACATGTTAATTAATTTCCAGGTTCAAAAGTCTGGATGTTGCATGAGCCCTGAATTGTTCAAACTGAATAACAATAGACATATATATATATATAGACAGATATATATATATAAATAAATAAACAAGTGCAAAAAATGAACACATTTTATTTAACCTCCTAAAGCAGCAGTTATTTAAATACTACCAATTTTGGCATGTTGACTCGACCATGCAAGGCTCTTAAGGCTTCTGTCTTGGCAGAATTTAGTTATAAATATTTTAACCACGGTTTGAAAATCATCCACTAGTTGGTTAAGGAGGATAGTTTATAAAACTTTGTGGATTTAAAGGAAAAGAACAGTTGAAGGTCATCAGCCTAAAGAATAGTGAGAAACACATTTAAACTGAGGTCTTTCCCTTATTAGTGTCCCTCTTCATAACATGCCATCACATTTTCACACAGTGAAACTCCTCCTCTTCCAGTTGAAACTGAAATTTATTTTTAATTCAATGTATAGTAGGATTAATAGTCCTTACTCAAGCCTCCTCTAATTAGTTCACTGCGTCTGGATATCCAACACCTACTCCTTTTTAAAACCCTTTATGCTTAATCTGATTTACACACCTCAGTGATTGTAGAAATGGTTGAGTATTTCTCCCACAATGAAGCCTTTGGCTCTGATGAGTCTTGTCCTGAGCATTAGCTTTTAGCAGTTGGGTTAGAGACATTCACTGATCTAAGGACAGATTATATTTTTAATTTCCTACCAGCCAGGCCAGTCATTAATAAATCAGACCACAAGTGCATAACTTTGTGTGTTTCTAATCTTTATATAATGACTTACAAAACATTCAGGAAAGAAACTTGGAATGAGATTTGAAATGTGTTCATATTATTGTGCCTTTGCCAACAAATGCCGATTTCCACTTCCGTAACTGTGTGTGAAGCCACTCCAGCAGTCTGCCACAAGAGACTGCATGTTAACCCAAGAGTAGCATTAATTAGGCAGATTAACAGATTAATAAACAGAGATTGCTTCATCATGACCCGCTTTGTTATCGCTCAGAAGCCAACAAGGCATAGAGGATTACATGAATGAGCAATGACAAGAGATAACTAGTGTTCTGCCTAAGCCGAACAATATTTTATTGTATTGGTATTAAACTAAATTAGAAAGTGTGCATTTCCTATGAAAATGCAAGTGTGAATGCTGAATGCTCAATGCTGAATGCTTTTGGTGAAAATGGCAGAAGCGTTTGAAGCCAACTGCTGAAGACTTGCAGAAAGGTAAGAAATAGTCCATGCAGTCTGGAAAACCCAGGTAAAAGTCAAAATTAGCTAAAAAGCTAAAACTAGCAAAAATACTGATGATAACATCTAGGATACCACTAGCATGCTGGGTTACATGTATATATATATATATACGTATATGGAAAGATTGTAAGAAACAAGTCAGAAACACCTTTGCTTTTTTCCTGTATATTCTGCAGTCTCAATTTTTTCATTGTCACTATTTGCAACTGGCGATAACATGCATGCAGTACAGCTTCATGCATGCATCCATCCTGATGGATAATGTCTCGCTTCATCTGTTCTACATTCAAATAAACAGATTACAACTATCTGTTTGCCCATCATTAATCAGACTATCAGCAGGACAGTAAAAACAAAACCGCTGCAGAACTCTTGTCCTTGAGGACTAGACGTCAATACCCCTGGTGTAGAGTCAAAAATATGTAGAGCCAAAATATTCTACATGAAGGAAGATGAACAAAAAATACATATATAATCCAAATAAATTGACTTGGTGACAGTTTGGCAGAGGAAAGATTTGACAGCACCAGACTTGGTGAGAATAGCCATCTGCCTCAATCAGTTAGCAGGGATAGAACAGTGAGAGACAAAAGGAAATGTTCTGTAAGAAACACCATAAACAAACAAACAAGCAATCGCTGTGTGTTTGCTGTTGCCCAATAACTGTGGATCAGAAAATATTTTTCCGTGGCCAGATACCTGCAGGGAAAGAGAAGCAAAACTGTGGATAGAAAAAACAAAGTAGTGGCTTGCTGTAATGGCTCACAAATGCATAAAGAGAGAGGGGCACTAGAGGGTAAAAGGAAGTTGCTTGGTGCGTCATTGGATGTGCCCCAGAAGCTACATCAGTCTACAGCAGTGAAATAGAAAATGCATCAGGGTAAGTGGAGCCAGCTCCTAGCAGAAGGAAAAGTTTCATAGAGTAAAGTTTTTAACTCGATATTAAAGGAGGAGATGGTGCTCACTTACTGAACCTAAACTGGGAGATGTTTCCACAAGAGAGTAACCGGATAGCTGAAGGCTCTGATTTCTGTGGCTTTGATATTCGAAGAGACCTACGGTGTGCTGATAAAGACTGAAAATAAAACAAGCAAACATTTGACTGCAGCCTCCTACATATAAAACCTTTTGGCTCTGAGCTCTTTGAGCACTGAAACGGAATAACAGCTCCGATTTTGTTTTCCAACTTTAGTTAGTATAAAAACTATTTATCCCAGAATGCTGTGCATTAATCTATCATCAGTTTTATAGGAGGTAGAGGAGTGTCTCAGTACCATCATGTGGCATGGTTAACAAACCTTGTCTCTCTGTTTAATGTGTCCCCTTTTCTGCTAATTTCTCTGTAAGTCAAAGGATTCTGGATTTTGACTTGTGTTGTCTAAGAAAAGCTCCCAATCATCAACTTTTATTGTAGTTCAGCAACTTTTACTGCACATTTCCACCGTAAATGTGGAAATGTGCAATCTTGTTATTATTGCTCAATAATAACAAGAGTTGGCGAAATGGCTCATCCATTTCAGGACTGTGAAAACTGGAAATGTTCCTGTTGTAACCTGGGTTTGCAAACATCTAGAAATGTGATAGTAAGAGTCTCTGAGTCTTGGGTAGTGCTCCTTTTATTTGATTCAGGTCTTCTTGCTTATTTGAACTGCTATTTTCTGGAGGGCTGAAAATGGCACCAAGTGCTCAAAGTTAAACAAGAAAAGATTAAAGAAAAGCAAGAAAATAAAGCAGTTAATAAAACTTGTAAAAGCTCCATAAAAAACAGACCCCTACATTTCCAGCAAAAAATACTAAGTTTTGTCCTAGTTTAACTCTTTGTATTTTAGTCCTGCCTAAGACAAATTGAAAATAATCTCAACATACTGACATGAAAAACTGACAATCAAAAAAAAAAAGTAAGTACTAACTCGTGTAAGTACTTAAATGAGGAATGACCACAGCAAAAAAAAAAGATACGTTGTAAATTTCAAAATGGGTACTAGTGGTGCAAGAGTAACATGTCCCATTTAATGGGAAACACTCTGGATAAACACTTGAACATATCAGAGAATACTTTATTCCACAAAACGATTAAAATTCTGTTTTAATAGACAAAAATTTCTAAAAAAGGCCAAATATTCCTAAACAGACTAAATCCAAGTAAAACTGCTAAAGCTGGTTTTCTTAATGTGCAACTTAAAAAATAGATCTTAAGTTTGCTTTTGGGTCTTTGAGAAGTTTGTTGTACGCGCTCCAGAAAAAGGGAAAGTCATCTCTTCATAGGTTAAATTCCAAAATAAATTTAAAGATTTGGTACAGCGAAACAATAAGAGATCCTCGGTATCCAATCTGCACACAGGAAGCCAGTACAGAGGCTTTATAGTTGGTGTGGAGCAAGTTGTCTTGGCAGTGTCATTAAAAACTTTGTGTTAACTGAGTTTCCAAAACGTTGAACTTGAGATTCACTCAGATTAACAGGCTGTCCCTCAGCAGGGGGTCTGGGCTCATGTGTAGGAGTTGAGAAGCTCTGATGTTCCTGTGGGATCAGAGTAAAGCAGCTGCTACTCCGCATGAAGAGGAGCCAGTTTAAGTGGTCAGAGCATCTGCTGAGGACGGCTTGCAGGAGGCCTCAGGGCTGAACTTGGTGGAAAACTTATTACTCATGACGAGCTCAGAAACAATAGAGTTGAGCTTCCTTAACAACTGGGTAAGCTCACCTGCAGGGATGATAGAAATGACTGACAATCCAGAGGGATTCTGAGATGTTGATCCTTCAAGTCAAAAAGAGTAGGCTGAAGTCTAAGCAGTTGGTTTAAATGCCTTACAGGTGACTTTGGGGCAAATCAAGAATATTTTGAAAAGACACATTGAACAAGTGTCATGACAAATTAAGTGAGTAACACTGATACTTATTTAATCATAGTTTCTGTTAGTAGGGTTTGTGAGTAAACAAACATTTTGTCTCCAAACTAAATGTGTTAGAAAGTGAAGAAATGCTGAGGCAGTAATATTTTTATAGACTTTTAACAAGGGGCAAATTGTGTTGGCTAGATGGCTGAGTCAGAGGATTTCTAAAACTGTAGCTCTTGCAAGACCAATAAGTCTGATCCATGAAAGCCCCACCTTATAAAATTGGACTTAATGGATCTGTTACTAATAGATCTTATGATAAACCTCCAGAGTTCTTGTGGAGTCATGACACGACTTTCTTAGCCTTAAGCGCTAAATTAAGAGACAACTGTTGAATATGTGCACTCTGTGGGTGCACATATTCAGGCTGCTGTTGACGAATCATCAACAGCAGCAACCTGAAATGTTGGTGCAAGGCAGGAAAGGTCCATGTTTTCATGTTGTTAATGCCAACATTTGACCCTATCATCTGAGTGTTGCTACTGAAATTGAAACTCGTTAGACCAGGCAACATTGTTCCAATCTTCCAATTTTAGTGCGAATTGTACCAGTTGCACGTTTCAGTCATTTTGAACCAGTGTACCCTTTTTCCTTTGACCTCTGAAATCAACAGGTCACTTTCATCCACATTATTGCCATTCAGTGGATATATTTTGTTTTTAAATCATTCTCCGTAATCCCTGGAAACTGTTGTGCACAAAAATATCAATGGATTGACTTTCTGAAATGCTGGGATTACAGTCCCTTAAATTCCCTTTATTCCCAATTATGGTGCTCGGGTTTGAACTTCATATTCATTACTAGTAGGTGCCTAGATACACAAAGTTTCTGCCAGCCGAAGCTAAATCACTATTTGTTGATAAATAGTGAATTTATCGGCTATACAATTGACCAAGTGTAGCTAATATGGTGACCAGAGATTGTATATCAAAGATGGTTTGACATCAGTGGAAGATGGGAACGTTTATTGCGTCGTAGAGGTGTTAAGGCTGCCTTGTGCAGTATTGAGTCATTTACTGATTTACTGATTGTATTTAAGTGAGTTGTTTTAGAATAAAGAGCAGCAAAAGATTGCATAGTCCATATTGGATAAAACAATCATATTTCACCATCTAACTGTAACATCCCACCCACAGATATGCAATCAAAATAATACACAGACACAACTTGAAGTGAACTACACAATGGCCCAAAAAGCACTGATTCATCTTGGAACAACATTATAAAAGGTTTTTGAGAATGTTCGTCAGATCAAAACTAATAAGCTGTGACTGAGAACAAAGCCACAAGGTGTATTTACGTTAGGCTGTCGAGTGTTGGGAGGGTCTGTGCTCTCCTCTCACTGAGCTTCTACTCACTGACGCAAGTGGAGCCAAAGCTGCTTCAGAGAATGGATAGCCTCTGTCAGGCAGAGGAGAATAGATAGATTGATGCTGCTGGAGAGCTTAAACCAGGTGAAAGACAGGAGCTAAGAGAGTGCGACGAGTGCGAGACTGATCATAGACGATGGGATGCAGTCCCTTTCTCCTCTACTTATGCCTGCTGGAATGCTAAGATGGGAATGAAAAACCTTTTAAAAAAGTGATTGATTAAAGAATTGATTTTTGCCCTGTGGCCTTGGCTCCTGTCTACATGTATACCTGTTGACCTTTTTTTATCAAACAAATCCTTCTCGGCATAATCTACCAAATTAAGGTTAATACTTTCAGTTTTGCTACAACAGAGAATTAAGTATAGTTACAAAAGGGAATTTTCCATTTAAAAGGTATTTGATGTTAGCAAGAAACTGATGTAAGAAAAGTCAAGTTTGCCACATAAGAAAAAAAAGTTGGATATTTTGTTGTCTTTTATTCTGTATTGTTCTTGGCGAATGTGCCTTTTTAAAAACGGTATTATGTTGTAATCCCACTGTGTTGCAGATCTGGTTGTTGGCAGCTTGAACTGACTCACAGACTGATGAGAGGCTTTCCTTCATAGATTTTCTCTGCATTCCAGTCAGTCTGAATGTTGTTGTTTTTTTATTATTATTATTATCCTCAAAGCCTTTTATGTTAACATTTGGGCTGAGCTGTTGTTGGATCTGAAATAAGGGGCAGTCTGTTGGAAATGCCAGGGCGGTGTATTGATTACAGTCCATCACTGTCCACCAATTAACAAAAATGAGCAGAAGAAAGTGAATTTATGGAGCTGACCTTGGACCGGTTCCAACTCTTTCTTCTTTTTAAAGGAACCAATGTACAATACCTTTGTCAAACAGGCTAAACATTACATTCAAACTAAAGTAAGAGTGTAATGTTAACTTCTTACCAATCAACCTTGACTCAACATACATGACTTTGATACACATTTGTCTAATAATCTCCCAATAACCAGGAAAGGAAATGCAGGGGCCCTGGTCACACTGTGTCTAAAAGAGGATGATTTATGGCTGAACAAGAGTCAAAGGGAGACCAAAGAAGAAGCAGAGCAGTAAAGTGAAGATGACCTTTTGCATAAATGCATAAAACATCTGACTTACTCTATGGTTGCTATTAGCAAAACCTTAGAGTGTTAAATCATGCAGCACTGTGTCCTATTTGTATGTGAATTTAGAACCTGAACAGCTGAACAGGTGAAAGGTTTTCTTTGAATTTTAACATGGTGTATTGAATGTCAGAAAATTAATGCAGTAAAAGGGTGAAGAACGCAGCTCAGATTTGATCTAAATCAGTACTGTTAGTGACCTGCCTTTGAACGCACCTCAAAAAATTATAAACGCTTCAAAATTTCCCGAAAGAGAACTTTGCCGCGTCTCCGTTGACAATGCTGGTTGCTTGTGACAAAGAAAAGTTTACATGAACAAACAACTGAGAAAATTGTATTCAACTCTTAGCAGCTTTGTCCATCTTTCTATACAATCAGAGCATCAACAGGCGTATAAGTTTGAAAACTAATGAGCAAACTGTCAGACACATAATTGGTTCTGTCATGTTAGCCTTGACGCAGAGACAAACTCGTTTTGAAAAGAGATGACACGTACTTCAAGACACACTGTTGATGTGCTCAAATAAATGGTTGATTGAAAGCCAGAGAAAAATACACTACTAAATCAAAGACAAACATACAGCTCCAACGCTAGGACATAATGACTAGCAGTTGGGTTTTACAGTAAAGTTAAACTTGGGGCAGAAAAAAACTTGATTAAGGGGAAAGACAGAGGATTATAGGACCTGAACATGTGACATTTTAGGGTCTATATATAAGTACATGTCCTGCTTCTGTAAAGATATTATTGGGCAGAGTCTCCTTCCACAGTTAAAATATGAAAAGAAGGCGCTGCTATTACAAACCATACTGTATATCTAAGAACTAGTCAAGTTTAGTAAGCCATTCATCTAAGTGTCCAGAACTCTTTCCAAAGTTCAGAGTTAAATTTACAGTGAGCCATGAAAAACACTGGCATCTTGAAAACTAATATTTTGATGGTTCCTATTTCTAAAACTGCATCACCAAAAATAATTAAATGAATGAAAACATCTGACAAATTCACTATTAGAAAAGGTTAACATTTTGAAGATGTCCAAATACTTTTGCAAATATCAAGTATAGTACTACATGTTAGTTACTGATCCTCTATGCCTCATCAAAACGTTTTATAACACTGCAAATAGAGTAAAAATTAATTGAATTTATTTGTATTGCACCGTATTACCAAAAATACAGGATCCTATATAGTTCCATAAAAGCAATGGACCTTCACATTTTCCATCCATGTATCTGAACATGATTTCTGCAGATATGCAACAGTTTTAACAGCACATTATGTCATATCAAGCAGAGCATTCAGAATTACTTGAAGATGGATATTTACTGTCTAATTAAATAAAATATCCTACTCTTTCATTCAACCTCTGTCCTTCCGACAAGCTGAGGTTTTACAGACCTGTTGAACTGTTTCAGTTGTTTTTCCATTTGCCACGATGTTGGAGAACCGCTGTCAATCACAAAGGCTTCCCAACCTTACCTAATTCTGGAACATGCTGTCACCACAAACCCTTGGATTTATTAAATGAGTGAATAAGTGTGAATTTACCTGGAAGATGGAAGAATTGTTGCGGATCCAAGCAAGGTAGTATATAACTAACCATTCTCTCCATGCCTGCCCACTGCTTATCTATTGATCCCCTCAAAGCTTGCTAGTGTAACCTTCAAGGCCCAGAAGAATAGATTTTGCTATCAATGTTGCAGGTTTTGCTGTGTCAGCAGGACAGTGGCTTAGAGAAGCAATCAAATAATTTGAAATGTTTATGGAAGGATTTATGAAGTTTCAGACTTATTGAACCTTTCCTATAAATTTTCCTAGTTATTAACTTATTGACTTTTCGTGGTAATATTTCATAATTTCAGTGCCAAATACCAGATATTTGTCCCTTAATCACATTGACGTTTAAAGCAGTTTTGACTTAAACTTAACCACATCTTTTCTAAAAAAGAAAATGACTTGGCGTGTAGTTTGTGATCTCACAGAGGCCCGTGGATGTTCAGAGCGAATTTATGAGCCAAAGACTTACACTTGGATTGATCAAATAAGGAATGGATCTTATTTGATTTGAATAGATCTCAAAGTTTTGCACAATGTTGAGACGGTTGAACCCATGAACTAAAGACCAGATATAGAAAGTGTGTAAAAAACACTGAGTTTTAATGTATAGATTTCCTAATCTATCCTTTGGGAAATCCAAATGTATTGATTCCCCAATCTATACATTGGGAAATGATAAATCTGGTACTCTATGTGCTGAAAATGATGTCTTGGCCCAGTTGCAAACATTTTCTGGCTCTTTTGACACAGCCTCTTTTATAATGCTCTTATAATTTGGTCAAAAAGAAAATCTATTAGGTAAATAGATTTTCTTTATACTACTGCTTAAAATTTATGTACATTATTAGGTACATGAATGATAAAGCAAACAACCTGAAATGAAAACAAAGAAAAGAAAAACAAACCAACTCCACTTAATTGCCAAGAGGACACTGGCGTCCTCATGGACCCGCTGACTAACATGTCAGAGTTTTGGGGGTGACGATTGGGAACCCACATGCCATCAAGCACTCAAGCATGCTCTGATTGGAACAGACGGGGTAAGCAGAGACTTATTGCAATTAATTGTGCTTTTAAATTCTAATTAAACAAGAGAAAACTCTTCAGTTTTTGCTTTCAGTTCCCAGAGCGATGAGTTAACTGGTCAGAAATACACACAAACAGCTATAAGTTGCTTCCAACCACACCAACATGTGAGGGTGCCACTTTCATCTCCTCAGCAGTCACGTGAAGATGCAGCAAGGGAGGCGGGACCAGAACAAGGCTGCACTTCCAGATGGCCTGTGAGAACCAGATTCTGCAGCATCTCGTTAACCTTTGATTAACCCAGGCTAATATTCCAGTGTTGTGGAAGACATCTTGCCTTGTTCCAGCACAAATAAAGCTAATCTGTCAATCCTCCAGAGCTGAAGACCTGCTACCTTGACATCACACTTTAAAGCAGCTCACTGAAGGAGATCCTTCCTGCCCACAGCCAAATGGCACTTATAGACATCTTGAGGAACGTAAACAGTTAGGATTGATTAAGTATTTTTAAACCAAATTGAATTGAAGGATATTGTATATTCAGCGTTCTTCTTCCTCTAAATGCCAGACTCTAATAGTGAAACTTCATTGACTAGTAATATATATTTTATTGATCTAACAGAAATGCCGCATTTCCAATACTTGTTCAATTGATCTGTACCACCACATATATTTGTGCACTTATTCTGACATCATAATTATCAACATTAAATGTAAATATTTTATGAACAATTCCACAAGGACACTTTAACATGGCCATTTCACTACCTGAGGCCATCATTTAACAAACAAATTAAAGCATTAAGCACATATATATATAAAAAAAATCTTTATAAATTCTCATATACAAACATAAACACGTTGATTCATAACAAACTATAAAATCACCTTGCTTTGATGATCATGTTCACTGATGATGGGTCAAACTTTCACCTTGTTTTTCCGGAGAAATAATAAATATCGCCACCTACTTTTTCCACGGTTGAGAAAAACTATGAAATAACTATACAGAAGCCATCAGTGGGTGGAAGAAAGACAACATGTAACTTGTTTGTGTGTGAACAGAACAGATACAATCTGGGATTTCTGAGTAGCTGTAGACGCTCTATAGGGAAATGTTAAACAGTGCAGATCCAGGATGTTTCCTTCCTCTATTCAGCCTTTATGATCTAAACGGCTCTATGCAGACTTGCATAAAAGAATATTCTGACAGCTTTCAGGAGGATGAATATTCTCTTTCCGATGCATGGCACAATCGTATCTGAGCCAGGAGAGCCAGTCAACAATCAGCTTAGATAAGACAAATAAAGGGAGATGCCGCTCAGGTGGTTCTGTCATGAGCTTAAAAATAAACCTCCAAGCAACTCCAGAATTGTGGGACTTTATTGAATTTTGTTGTCACTGTGAGGTTGGCAGGCAATCTGACTCCCGCAAATCACTACACCCACATAGTCCCAGTCTCTAACACCCTGTAATAACCTCAGCACTTTTCATTTCTGTGTGTTACCTGATATGATTTTTAGTTACTTTTTTTCTACAAAAGATATTGTTGGAATAAGTTAATTGCTTGTGAAGAAACTTAATTGTTGCCATATAAGAGAAGCATAACTTTTTCCTAAATATACACGTTTGAAAATTATTCTATTCCATCTATAGCTCAAAGTTAAACAAGTGATCGTAAATTATTAAAAAGCTTCCAAACACTTCTATGAAAGCTTTTATTAAACATTTATTCATATGAAGTTAAGTGGAGTATGTGACAAACATATTTTTTGTCACTGTGGCCAAACTGGAATGGAGTCACAGCTGTGATGAGCCACATACTTTACTCTCAGCAGAGTTTATGTCACTGGATTCCTTAAAAATAAACTTGTTTCTATTTTTTAAAAATCATGACATTCTTCCCAGTATTGCCACTGAATCATCACCAAGTAAGCACCACAAATAACTAAAGCACCAGATTTGCTCCTTTTTTTTTTTTTTTACTGTTTTTGAAATGCAAACCTTAATCTAAAGCTTTAACCTGCCAGTTAGGTTCCAGTTAGCTCTTAAAATATTTTTATTTAGTTTTATTCAGTCTGTCAACTAAAATATAATGTAATGTCTGTAGCATTGTAGTCAATTGTGCTACTTTTAGTTGTAACCCAGTGTTAGTTGACTAAATATAACTTAATTTCAATCATCAAATTTTTTTTCCCGAATTTACAGAAGCGTTAATAGAGTAATGCTTTTTACTCCATATTTATTTAGTTAGGCGAATCCCTACCAAAACCTTCAAAAATCCTCCAGTTACATTATATTCAAAATACATAAAACATTTTGAATTAATTCTTAATTATTGAGATCAGAATATTAGTCAATTGCATATAAGTTGCTTGTAAAATGTGAAAATAGTTCACTTTAAATAAAATACTAACCCTTTAAAGTCTAATATTTATGATTTGGAAAAAACTGGGTTGTTACATTGTCTTGCAGATACCTGTTCAATTTTTATACATTCTGTCATACTACAACCCAAAACATTTGCGTATTTTATGTCAGGAGCTGCATAAATCTACACTTCAGGTTGAAGAATCTGTTTACAGACGACTGTTAGCTGTGCCCCGCACAAAGACGCCCTTCTTAAGAGTTTCAAGAAGAAAACCGTCACGCAAATACGGCAGTAAATGATCTCCTTTTGTAGTTTCACACGAGCCATGTAGGGTACACATCAGATGTGAAAAAAAGTGCTCTGGTCAGATAAGACTGAGACTGAGCTTTATGGCCAACATTCAAAATGCTGCTGTGGCAGGGAAGCTTGTCAGAATTGATGGGAGAATAAATGGATTAAAAATAAGAGGCAGTCCTGTAAATAAAACCTGTTAGATGCTACACAAGACTTGAGGCAGAGGTTCACCTTCCAGCAGGAGAATAACCCAACATAGAGAACTGCAATAGAATAATTTAGATCAATGCATTTTCATGTGTTATAAATACCCAAAGTCCAGACTTAAACCCAATTTACCTTTCTGTGTATCAGTAACAATAATTTTAACATAAGTTGAAGCTCGCTTTACCCATACTGAAGGTATCTGAAGCAGCCAAGCTACATTTTATTACTCCTTCTGCAGAATAGTTTGATTCCAGATCATAAGACAGTCTATATAAAAATTTCAATTTCCAATTCACGTGAGTAAACACACAATGTAGTTCAGCAGTTAAAACGAATAGAGCCAATGCAATAAAATAATTTAGCACATGTCCTCAGAGGAAAGCTGCAGTAAATGTCTTTATTTGATCATTTCACATGTGCTCAAAGCAGATAAACATTTGTTCCTTTAGAAAAAAGACAGAGGTTAGGTGTAACATGGAAATACGTCAGAGCATTGTTCATTATACAAACATTTTCATCATATCAACATGTGAATATGAGGCATCACACAGGAACAGTAAAGTACATTTTCAGTTATTTACACAAGAAAATAACATTAGCCCTTCTGGCTAGTTAGATGAATATTTTAGCTGATTAAATCTTGTTCATGTATTTGTGTACATGATATACTGTAAGTTTGTACATGTTTTTATTTTTTATTTTATATGAGCAGCGATCATTAGAGAGGAACATTACCGAGTTTGACTTCAAGGAGAGAGCGTCTGTGAGAGGAGCGGAAAGACACTCGATCTCACACACACAGACACACCCACACACACGTGCACACACACGCCAACAACCACAAACAGGAGGTGGAGGTAAGATGTAGCTCACTTTATCTTAACAGACATCCATATGTTGCAAACTTTATCTCCCTGTTCTCTTTTAAAACACTCAGTAAAGCCTCAGTGAGTGTCCATCTACCTCTACAGTAACTCCATATTCAAGCTGTTCTCAAAGAGGAGAGAGAAGGTGCAAAGGCATGAAGGGAACAAATAAGCATTACCAGATTCAACATGTGCTATGTCCTGGTGGCTAGGTTCATTTCACACATGATGATAAACACTGAAGGTAACTTTTGTTCATCAGTTCAAGTCCTTTTTTTTGGTGAAACAGTTTTGCTACTTATACAGTAAGCAAGGAGCCCCTTTGTCCCAATGGTCTTCATGTTGAGAGCGTGATGTAACAGTAAGGTCAAGAAAAAACGAGTAAACAGACAAAGAAAAAGATACTAATGTCACAACCAACAGTCTCAGAAAGATTGTCAAGGCCTTCGCTTCACACTCATTTATAGTGTTGTGAGTTTATAAACTGAGCTCCTCTGTTAACTCTTCGTCTGCTGTCAAGTTCATCCAAAGGCAGCCACTGTGGCAGGCATGCATCACAGAGCCGCCTGGAAAGAGTCTGATTATTTCAATGCAAGAGAGACAAAACCATTGGAGGAAAGCAGCTCAAGCTTAAATCAGATCAGTCTGTGAGGCATAAGATGCCAGACTCATCTGTTTATTCCCTTCATGTTATTCCCTTTCTGCTGATGTCCCATCGTTCCCAGTCAGATCCTAGAAAGCGAGTGCATGAAAGCACCTCAGGCTTCATCAGTCAAACAACACTGGGACATTTGACTTCACATCCACTTAATAAAACCCCCAGTCATCCAGGACTTCCTCAAAAAGACCGTTTCCATGAGTTACAGAGAATCTTCTGGAAGGCTCTGCGAAAGTCCTGATTGAAGATGGTATAGATGACCGGGTTGAGGGAGCTGTTACAGTAGCCGATCCAAAAGAAGAACTTAAACAGCACATCTGGGATCTTGCATGAATTGCGGCAGATTCCATACAGGCTGTAGGAGAAGAAGAAAGGGAACCAGCACACGACAAAAACGCCCATGACCACAGCAAGGACAAACGTGAAGCGCTTCTCCCGGGCGGCAGAGATTTTCTTTCGGTTGACGGTGCTCCGACGTTTCCGACGGGAGGAGAACAGCTCCAAGGACTTTGAGCTGGAACGCGACTTCCTGCTGGAGTATTTGGAGGCAGAGCTGCTCTTCCTGCTGGACTTTCTGTCTTTTCTGTTGTTCTGGCTTTGTTTGGAAGAACCAATGCACTTTTTTGGTTTCTCGTCTGATGAGCTGCTATCGTCAAACTCGTCTTCATGGTTATTTAATGGAGGTTTTGGCTCATTTGACCGAGGGGATCCCACTGTTTGCTCTTGGCAGTGTCCGTTCTCACGTTCTCGCTCCTTCGTGCTCCCTCCCTGGGTGGACTTGATGGACCCTCCCATGCCTGGCTCGGCTTGGTCCATCCCATTTTCAAGAGGGGAATCCACACTCCTCTTCTTTTCCGACATGGTCCTGGTCCTGGTTTTTGCCACTTGATAGATTCGAATATAGACCAAGATCATTATAACACATGGAGCAAAGAAGGATCCAATGCTAGAGTAGAGAATGTACCAGGTCACGTCGTTCAGCTGACACATGGGTTTCCTTTCATTGCTACTCCTGTCCATCGAAATCAGCGGCGGGAAGGAGATTACAGCTGAGATCAACCACACCACTATGATCATACCTTTAACTCGTTTAGGTGTTCTCTTTAAGTTGTACTCGACAGCCTGTGTCACTGACCAGTATCTGTCCAGACTGATGGCACAGAGATGAACGATGGAAGAGGTGCAAAACAAAACATCCAGAGCCAGGTAGATGTCACACCAAATTTTGCCAAAAAACCAATAGCCCATAAGTTCATTTGCCAGAGAGAAGGGCATGACCAGAGTGGCTACCAGTATGTCTGCGCTGGCCAAGGAGACCAAGAAAAGGTTTTGGGGTGGCTTAAGAGCTCTGCTGGTTAGAACTGCGATAACAACCAGCACATTGCCGACTATTGTAAACAAAATGAGAAAGCTGACCAGTCCAGCCAGACCCCAGATTGCGAGCTGGGTGTACGGCTGTTCAGATGTGGAATTAGAGGAGATATTTCCCACCTCTGTCTCATTTTCTAGGGTAGAAGAATTCAAGTAATCCATCCTTTGCTCAGTGTGTGACTTTAAAAAAAGTAAATGTTCGAGAGAAAACCTTATTGAGACTTGAGCGCATATTTCCATGCATAATAAATCTACCTACATCAGATTTTATTCTCTTCTCTCCTCCTGGAATCGTCCCCATCTTGCGCGTAAGTCTCCTGTAGAAAGGAAAAAGACAGGAAAATAGTCCAGGAAGCGAGTCTTTTTAAAAATCCTTTCGCCAAAACGTGCGTGCAGCTCAGCAGCCAAATGTCCATGGATAAAGAGCGGCAGCCTCCTCACAGCGTCCTCTCCCATCCCGACTGCGCCCGCATCTCTCCACCTCCGCCTCCCTGCTGCGTCCGGAGAGAGGTTTGTAACAACCACGTGTTCTTTGCGAAGGAAAAAAAAATACGAACAAAAGAAAAAGAAGGATCAAACATAGACCTGCTCCGCCCTGAAGGATGGAACGACAGGGAGTGAAACTTTTACAGGATGCACACCCAATTAAAACACCAAATGCGTATGGCGCGTCTGCACTCTGACAGCTGATCAACAAAATATTCCTCCCTCTATTTTACCGTCTCTCTCTGTCTCTCTTTTCAATATAGACCTTAAAACTTCTTTTGCGGAGAGAGAGAGAGAGAGAGAGAGAGAGAGAGAGAGAGAGAGAGAGAGAGAGAGAGAGCGAGCAGAGGCATGCACGCAAGGGCACAGATTGCTGCCAAAACACAAACTGGCAGGCGTGAAGTCCCGCACCAAGGACAACGCGCACTGCTCCGTCCTTTTATCGCTCACACTGGAGGTCAGTATTGTTACAGTCAGCTCTACAGGGACACTTTATAGGAAACACATGCAGCTTTCGCGCCATGTTAACGATATCATACTGTGGCTCCCAAATCTGCTGCGTATAGTTGTTTACTTCTGATCGCAGAGATGAACATACTAAACCCACATATTGCAGGTCCGTTTTTGATTCCGATTGTGAGGCGTAGTTAAGTTGATTTTATAGGATTCTGCTGCTGTATTCTCTAACTGGGGGTTAGGCTATTGCACATATTTAAGGTAGAAATCACATTGTTTTCCTCAATGAAATCGCCAAAATTGTCTTTTCTTTTGATTTTTAGATATTAAAAACACGAGTTTCACGATTTCATTGCAAATGTTCCTAAAGAGGCTAACCTTTAATTATGAGGCCTGCAGAAGACAGTATGTGAAGGAAAGGAAGAAAGTCAAAGAGCAAATGGGTAAGGGCATCAGTACATTTATGCAATAATACTTGGCATTCTTATATGATTTAGAAGCTCACCACTTAGAGTCATTAGTCGTTCTGTGGTTGGCTCAATCACAGAGATCAGATGTGAGCTGATCTGTCTGGACTGAGGCGTTTATCTCGCCTTTCTTCCTTGAGGATTGCATTTCCCTCGAGTACTCAAATGTGGATGTACACTTTCCACCCTCTAAGCATTCAGAGCACTCTCTGCCCTATTCTGTTCGACTCTCTGCTTCCCTGAAAAAGAACATAATTGGAAGCTTTTCAAAAGCTTGATGTTGCAGCTCTCCAGCAATGTTGCTCAAATTAAATCCAAGCTCACAAAAAGTGCAAAGGTTTTTTTGGTTATTTTTTTGGTCTGCCCTGCTGCTGCTGTTAACCCTGGAACCTTTGGGTGGTGTCCCCCTGATGGATTAAGGCAGTCTGGTCTCCAGTGGACATTCTCAGGATTTGTGAGACCGGCGTGAGCTTATTGACCACATCCCCCAGCTAAATACCTCCCATTAATCACAGAGCGCTCAGCCATGCTGAATTAAAGAGCAGAAATGATCAGGTCCAAATTGATCCACATCAAACCAGGGAGATGGAAGAGAAGGAGTCGGTCACATGGACCACCGCCATCCAGCGACAAAACAAGCTGTTTTTCCTCACACTGGCTCTTTAAAGTAAAAAGGCAGACCTCCACTACGGATCGGTGTGAATACATATTAGACTTATTTGAAATATGTTCATTAAATAGTGTCCTGGGGCCACAGCTTCTATATAAACATCATATATAATTGGCCATCATCTTAGATATTACAGATAAATGCTTCTTGTTTTTAAGCACAGCAGCTCGTCTTCAAAAGAGTAAGAGAGCCTTTCTGCTGCTAGCCAGCAGCCTGCCTCTGGTAATTAAAGAAGCTTTACAAATGACTTTCTTCTCTTCATATCAATGATTTTTTCCTTACTAAATTGTTCCTTCTTTTGAGTCGTTTTGTTCGGTATCACTTAACTGTGCCTCTAGTTGATGTCCTGCTTTTGCTCTTTGTAAGGGAGTGACCCTGCTTTTGCATTTGAGGAATGTATAGATTCGGGAATGAAAAGGTGTCCAGAAGGTTTCATATTTCTTATTCTTCACTCTTGGCCAAGTTACAGAGATATTTTTGAACACTGCCTTTTGTAAAGCTTTCAAATGACAAAACATATTTTTACTTATTCTGATTTCTCTTTAAGATGCACAAAATATGAGAACAGGAATCACAATAATTTTCTAGCCTCCTTGTCATCAATTACATGTGCATCCAAATAAGTCTGATTATTATTCAAAATATTTATTTCAGCAGTTACATTTTAAAAAATAAAACTCCTTTCACACACTAATCTATTTTAAAAAAATTTTTGTTAATTTTGATCATTATGGCTTCAAGCAGATGGAAATCCAAAACTCATCTCAGAATTTCTGAAAATTTAAATACCAGATAAGGCTGGAAAAAAAGTTTTTTAAAACAATTTTGATGTTATGTTGTTAGAGGTTGCACAACCATGGCGGAGACTGTTGAAATAAGTGGTGGATTGCAAGGCAAGAAGGTCATTGCTTAAGAAGTTGACTGTTCTCAGACTGCTGCATCAAAGCATATTAGTAGAGAGTTCAGTGGAAGAAAAATGGTGTAGTAGAAAGAATTTCCCCTGTAACCAACATAACCACGGCCTTTATGACGAGGGCGGCCAAATGTGACAGGCCACGACAAAACCGGGAAATGTCTACATGTTTTGAGTTAGCTGAGACACATAAGCATAAAAGTCAAATTACAGTATTTTGTGCATCTATAACAAAGTAATGGGATTTACAAATGAGCCTATCAAAGGTTGCCAGTAGGTTGTAAAATGCACAAGTCTGCTTCAGGAAAATGGGGGGCAAAGTTGATTAAAGGGCTTGGACCTGAATAATAAGGAGTGTAGCTAAAGTTACCAAACACAGACATACAGTAGTACGGTTATTATCCACAACTGAAACAAAAATACCCATACCTGTTTTAATGCCCATGGTATCACTGTCTTTGTTTTACTAACAAATTGGTCTGATATAAACCTTATAAACAACCTGCGGAGAAATTCAAATACATTTCACTTTATTTTATTAATATATACCCCTGACTCCAAACAAATGCCATACAAACCAAAGTAAAAATCCCATTTATTCACACATATATAGATTTATTTAATCCAACCATAAAGACAGATACAAAGTCAAGTGCACATATTGAAAT
Organism: Xiphophorus couchianus; assembly: GCF_001444195.1. NCBI lineage: Eukaryota > Metazoa > Chordata > Actinopteri > Cyprinodontiformes > Poeciliidae > Xiphophorus > Xiphophorus couchianus. The sequence continues at coordinate 20,417,923 of NC_040232.1, forward strand.
GTGTTAGTTTCCAGCTGACTGGTTGATAATGGCCAAGCCAAAATACTGACAGTTTCTGGGCAGCATTTAGTTTCTTTGTGTATCTTTGATTAAGGACCTAATGGTTTTGGAAATCTATATGATCACACAAAACAACCTCACTGTGCCTCATTAAATATTGTGTATCTTTTTACTCCTTATCTGTTCTCTACTTGTGTGCATTTATATAGGGCAAGATCAAACTTTAAGATGCACCATTTTGTGACACAGGATTACTATCTTGATGATGTTCTAATCTACTGAGCTCATCTTAAAGGCACTGATGAAGACTCTGTCACACACGATGCTGCTGCAGAGTTCACAACTATTAACCACTGACAACAGCTACCATTAATTGCCCCACCCATCTATGCGCTACTTTTCTTTTTTTCCTTCACGAGAGAAGCTACAGTAGCAGCTGATGACAGTGACAAATGGCAGTGTTACCTGGGCACACAGCAATCTGGCCAAGAGCAAATAGTTCAGTGAAGTAACATTCAGCCCCGGGGACTTTCTCTCTAGCTGGCATCACATGATAGAGCAGATTCTAGTTCTCATCTGGTTCGTAACCTTTGTTTGACAAATTATCTTCTCAGAGGAACTGAAAGGCCAGATCAATGGCATTTCTGATTTCCTCCTTAGTGGGAGGCTCTCTAATATTTGCAAGTTCAAAACTGAATTCTTCTGCAATAAAAAGAAAATAGTTAACTGTTTCTCCTATGTCACTATATTTTCCAACAAAACAATAATCTTTTGAAGCACTGACTGCATGACGTTGTCAGCAGGAAGGGCGGTTTCAAGTAAAAGTTGTGCTTTCCTCCTTTTAAAGATTTCCCCATAAATCATTGATGACTTATCCATGGATGCCAGAGTGAAGTGTTCAGGTGTCAACAAGATGCATTTTCTTCATTCAACATGAGAGAATTCTTTCCTTTGCTGCTTTAGCTTTAAAAAGGAAAATGACCTCTTGTTTGCATCCCGGTGCTGCGATTGGCCTCTATTTGAACTTTGAAACTTCCTGTAATGAACTAGGAAAAAAGACGTGCAAAGCTTTATGTTGTCATACTGCTAGACTTAACTTTTTCCAGAACAAGCAAGGCTTAGCAATTTATCAGAACTTTTTAAATAAGATTACTTACTGGCATAATTACTATTGGAACAAGTGTAATTAGTTTGCAATATATAATATTGTCCCATCTTTCAGTAAACTCTTCATGTACTCTAATCAGTAGTTAGTACACATATCTTTGCTTGATGAATTTCAAATACATCCACAAAGGATGGTATGGGACAGAGAGACAAGTCCAAGTATTTGTGCATCATATTATATCAACCTGAAGATGGCGATGCATTTAATCAACAATAAAAAAATCACTGGACTCAGAGCTGAAGGTGTAGAGGCTTCATTTGCATTTACATTTATAACAATTGACCAGAGGCAAGATACAGATTAGCTTAAAAATGGTGGATGAATTGTACTGTACTGTAAAGCATGGAGAATGCAGTGTTGGAAAACAAAATATAGGCCACAGATGGGCATAATGTGATACACCTCTTTCATCTCTTTATGTTATCAATGATAAAGATACTTGCTCGTAAAGTTGGTGCTTGGATTTGAAAAGGACATAGCGTGAGAGGCGTTTGGCTGCTGTGCATTCCTTCAGTCGACTGAGTGCATGACAGTGTCATCATAATGAAAAAGGCTTTCATGCTCATGCTAGTGAGTGTAGTCAGTCGGTGGATGCTGAGGTGCGGATTGCACATAGGCCAGCTAGTAGCTACATATGTGTGACTTTCATGTGGTCTAAGATTAGCTCAACAACAGTTCTTTCAGAGCTTCATGAAATTCGTTTCCATATCCAAGCCTCATAGCATAAAGTTTGCACGCTTCCACTGCTCCAAAGCAGTGGAGACATGTTCTCTAAAGCCGTGTCTCTCAACATTGGACCTCAAGGCACACTGCCATGCAAGTTTTAGATTTTTTCCTGCTTCAGCACACCTGAATTTAACTGCTAGCTGATCTTGTTGAACTGTATTCATGTCAATCACGTGCGTTCAAGCAGGGAAACATCTAAAACATGCAGTGTGCCTTGAGGGGCAGGGTCACTGCTCCAGAGCAATGAATGATGTCCGCCAATCCAATGGGTTAGGCTGTTACCAGGAGAACTTTGTTGGAACAGTTTGGGAATATCCCCTTCATGTTTCAATTTGATTTTACACTGATGACTTGGATCACAAAACATGCTAACACTGTCAAATAATGGCTCAGTCAGAAGAAGCAAACTGCTGTAGCTACAGAGGAGACAACAAAGTCCATCAACACAAGTGATGGATGGATGGATGGATGGATGGATGGATGGATGGATGGATGGAATTAGCTTCAGAATCATTGTGAACTATGTGAAGTGGTTTGTCTATGTAAGCATAGCTGTTTTTTCTATTTAAATTAGTGAAAAATTGTGCTTAAATAAGTGCAATATAGATCATAAAATGTTTTCTTTTTACTCTGCAGCAAAGACTGTTACCATGCAGGTTACTAAACAGTCCAGAAAAAGGATGACTGCCTAATTTGAATTGCAGCCTCCCTTAAGAATAGTTATTGTGCAGGATTTAGCCTGGCAGAGTCATTACTGTCCATCTGAGTGACAGTTGGGCCCAACTGGCAGATCTGCAGGCAACTTGAGAATTAGGCGCAGCAGGAGTGTGCTGAAAACGTGACGGCCCAGACATAGAGTGCAACCAGTCGACTGGGTGTTGCATCATGATCCTGCAAACCAGACTGGCTTGTTGTAGGTGAAAAATGACCATCTGTCACTCAGAGAGAGGTCACAAATTATCAGAGAGAGATTATTTGGAAGAATTAGTGTTGAAATCAGATGTGGAGTTGAGGAGTGATGGATGAGTTCTCAGTACACAAAATTGAAATGTATCATGCGAGTTTTTAAGAATATGCTAACATATACAGACCCATTCAAGGAATTAGAATGATATTGAAAAGTTAATTTATCTCAGTAGCTGAATTCACAAAGTGAAGCATGTTGTATAGATTAGTAACACATGAACAGAAGTGGAAGCCTTTGCAGATTTTCAGTTTCTAGCTGATGAAAATATGATTTTTAAGATCAGAATCAGAGCAATAATAAAAAATATATATTTACTATAGAAATGTGGGGTAATTGGAAAATATGTTCAATTACTGCTTAAGTGTTTTTATTTTTAAAAGATACTTTTAATCTGGCAAACGAGTCTCATCAGAATTTGTTGAATTTGTGTACATGATGATTTCATGGACAAAGATTTATCGTGTCATATAACGGCGAAGAGCAGTTTCCAAATGCAGGGAGCGAAAATAAACAATTCTACTTAAAAAAATATTTATTTAATTACAAAACTAATGTCTAGGGGATAATTACTCTTGGAGGTTTTTTTTAATTGGCTAACTACATCTGTGAAGGTTCACCTCTGTACCATGTTCCCTCAATTTGTTGATAATGGCTCTCAGTGTGTTTGACTGTAGATCTAAACATTAGAAATGGCTTTGTGACTCTCTCTAGATTAATAGACACTGATTACTTTGTTTCTTGTTGGGCTTAAAGACATTTTAGTTTGGGGAATGTTGTGTTGCTTTCTGAGATATTTTTCCATACTTTGTGTTGTCAGCCTGTTGAAAGCATTTCTTGATTCTGAAGGTCTGACAGTAATCAGACTGCATAACTAGTGAACTCATCTTTCCATAAAATAAGCTAAATCAAAATTATTTTGTAATTTAACAAGGAGTTTTACTTTTTAATTGGTTGATTTACATAGTATATTTTATAAATAAATAAATATCTTAATTTAAAAATTGCATTTTACAATTTCTCAGGTTAAATTTGGTGGATATTAAAATTGATCTAATGACCAGAAGCATTCAAGTGTGACAATAAATGAGAAAAATCTTAAAGGTGGCAAGTGTTTTGTTCAAAGCTCTTTCAAAGACAGATGTTATGCTAACAACAACAATAAAAAAACATTTTAAAACATCACTGCCAGTATTGTCTGCAGTACTCTGGTTTTGTCTGGGAAAAAAGTCAGACTCTTCACTTGTCACCATAAATTGAAAACCTCGCTGCACCTTTTCATCTTCAAACTGGAAACTTCATGATGAAATATTCAGTTCTGGGCTGTCGTTTCTGTTTTCTGACTGGCATCTATATCCTTTTATTTTTTTTTTGTTTTATTCGCCCACATTTTCTATTTTCACCTGAAACTGTTACACATCTTGTTCTGTGAAAGCTGGAGATCTGTGCCCGTGTGATGTGTTCGGCTTGTGTTTACCTGTCTTTGTCTGTGCATGTGTGAGTTTTCTCTGCGAACCAAAGCTTTATCTGCAGACTCGCAGGAAGCAGGTTTCATTCAGGAGAGCATTACCCACCTGTGTCTTCCTTGAGTTTGGAGAATTTGCTCCGTCGGCTGACTGTCTAATTTGCTGCTGTGGACAGACTCTGACAGTGGCAGTGGATTAGAATACAATTGTCACCTCTGTGGAGGCGGTGTGGGGGTTTTTTTCAGCTGGAGCAGTGATATCTCTGCCCAATTATGCCTACTGACAAGGAAAGTGAATGATATATTTCGAGTGAGTGCTTAGAAGCTTTAGACCAATCAGAGGTTTATCTTGTAGGGCTAAAACTCTGATGTCTTTTTCTTCTGCCTGTGGACATGCTCTGTTTTGGCTGGCTACATTCAGTTTGTTGAAATAATTGAAACTCTAGCATGTTTGCAAGTTTAGACAAAATATTTAATACAAAAAAATAACTGACAAGACTGATTTTAATAAGCAAGGGCGGCAAGAGAATCGACAATTTCTTGGTAAATTGGACCGTAAAGGCAGTTGGAAAATAAGTGATGACAATTTCTATTTTAGAAATCTGGATTTTGTTTGTTGTTGTTTTTTTGTCTGCCATGTTTTTCATGTATAAGTAATACAAACAGACAGATTAATGTGTTCTTCTAAGGTCTGATATGTCACGCTCCCTTCTTCTTCTCCGCTTCTGTCAGAGGAACAATAAACCAGTTGAAGTTTGTGCCTGCAAGCAGCATTTGACTGAGGTTTAATTCTAGCTGTCTGGATGGCTATCATTTCTGCATGAGCACAATCTCATAATGTGTGACCCAGTTGGTCATGGTGTCACTTAAAAAAAATATTCCTTATTACTAAACTGAGGAACAGAAAATGAAGCTTGGCAGGATACAAGGAGGAAGTAATGCTATGCTAAGGTCTTTCTGCTTAGTGTTTCTGTCTAGTATTAAAGGGTTCACCTGTCTGTCAGATGGGATTTATTCTTACCTCTCATTAATTACACAGGTCAGTTCAAAAGCTGAAGAGTTAGATTCATGACCCAAAAGCGATATAGTTCAAGCATTTGTTCATGTGTAGTTGTCAAATTCTTGTTTATACCAGATCACTTCCTATATAAAAGCTGTATTTGAGACAGGCATCCTCCTTGCCTGCATTCCAAGATGGCTGCAGCAGAAGACGGACTCACATGGTCGCAACCAAACATTTTAACAATACGTTGGCAAACAACAGAATGTTGACAAAATTGCTTTGCGTAAGCCATGTATTTTATATTGCATAATTGGAAAAAACTAACACATTTATGGAGATGTGCCTGTGTATCTCTAATCAACAATAGAAACTCAAATAATGATTACAAATTAAAAATAATTGGACTGTAGTTGTTTTCCAGGTATCTATCAAAGGTTAAGCATGATATTATTTGAATCTTTAAAAGCAAGAAAATATTTTTGACATAAAACAAGAACTGAATTTCAGAATAACCAAGAATGCGACTGTCTGAATTATATCATGGTGCTGCTCTCAGCAGCAGCTTTACAGTAGCTCACTTTAATTTCTCCCTAGAGATGCTCTCCATATCTCCTCACTTTATATGCAGATAGATGTGTGGGTGGTCAGAGCTGGCTGAAAGTCAAACTCATGACTCTAGATAAGCGAGATCAGAGCTGCATTATTCTTTATGGCCAGCAGTCATGTACACGACCTCAACCCGGGTCGACCTTTCCGCTTAAACTTTAAACAGTGTCATACACTCCTGAGGGCGTCTCTCCTCACAGCATGCATTAAAAAACTTCCACCCTGAGCCGAGCGGCCCTCTCAAAGCCCACTGATGTGATTGTTGCAGACGAGAGTTGCATTCAATTACAGCTGCTCATAATAAAATGAAAATTGTATCAAACATGTTCCTTCACTTCCGTAATCCACCACATGAGAACTCCTCACACATTTATCCTGATGTTGCAAGTAAGAGCGACCGCAAGAAAGTCTGATGATATATATTTTTCTTCTCATTTCTGCAAACATGCAAACTCAAAAACAAATATAAATGTTTTTACTCCCAATGAAAGGCTTCAGTAATAATAAGGAAGATGAGACAAAGGTAAGAAAACGATCTTTGAGTCTTGTGAGTGATGCTTACAGCTTTGCAACTCGTGAATTCTAGTTTTATTAGAAGTTTATCAGAACTTACAGCAAAAAAAGAAGCATCGTCTCTCGGGCCGCTGCCCTTTCAAAAGGTGTAATCTTATCAATCACAGGGACATACAGCCTAAAATGTCGTTTTGTTACCTGTTTTATAGTCAGGCTTTCTGTACGACTTAAGTTCAGTAGTGTATTTCTTTCAAACCGCAGCAGCCTATTATGTGGATGTGGGTGACACTTTTGGATGTGTTGCTTTTTAATGAGTTTTGTAATGACAGCTGTAAACCACAGACACAGATGTGACTCCTCATTAAATGTAGTGCTGCACTGAGCTATGCAATAGCTACAGTAAATACCAAGTATACCAAGAGTTTATGGACGAAGCTGATTCAGCCGACAGACTTTCAGTGAACTGAATCTTCATGTGATTTCAGCACCACATTCAGTGTTAAAAAGATTTTTAAGTCATGACAAAGTCAATCTGATAAACCTCAGGAACCAAAGGAGTAGCTGTCCGTAGCAATATTTTTCAACTAGTGGAATGGTGCAGGAAGCAGGAGGACTTTTATTTTTAGCTGCTTTGTCATTAATCACAGCTAGAAGTAAAGTTAGATATTAAGATAAAAACTTGCCTCCCCGTGCAACTTAAAACTTAAGTTGTTGCAGTTCATTTTATTGTTTTAAGTCTTGAAACAATTTTCAAGTTCAGTTTATCAACTTACTTAGTAACATTTAACAAAGAATATCTGTGTGATTCTCAAAAGACAAAAAGGGCAAATGATTCACTGGGATGGTCATTTTCAGATTTAGCACAATAAAGCATTTTAAAACTGTAAACATTGGTAACTGGTCACCTTCTTCATCTTACTCTTTGAACATGTTTTGCATCAATATTGCTTATGTTTCAGCTTGTCAAATGAAATGAAAAGGGTATCAATTTTTGCACCCATAATAAATTGGCTTTGTCTATTTCCTGGCCTTTTTCTGTGAGCTACAGTTACTTACTTACTTACTTACTTACTTTTAAAGACGTTACTCAAATGATCAGAGGCTCCTGAGACACTTGAAAACTGAATGGGTATAATATCACTTTGTACCAATCTGATGGTAAATAACAGATTACAACAAAAAATATCTTTATTGTTGTGCTCATAGTTTAGCAGCCAAATGAGTTTTTGAATTGAAAATGATACTTATTTTGTCAATATATAGTTTGATTGTGATTAATTGCAATCAGCTCGATTAAAAATATCCCATGATTAGTATATTTATATGTATGTATTAGTAGCTACAACTTTATGTTGTTGACTCTTTGATTGCCTTTGTTGCAAACTTGGTGTGTCTCCTGCATAATAGACCTGCCTAGACTTTAAAAGTCCCACTAAATTTCCCTTCCCTTTTACTCTCATTCTTTATTTATTTCAATTCCTCTCCCCTGTCTTTTATAGCATTCACAGTCACACTCCGATGCCCACCCTCCCTTTCTCCCTCACTAACGCCAAAGTGTTTATGGAGAGGTGATTGTGATGCTGCTCATGATAGGGCACATTTGGTCTCTTGGCCAGTCCATCCTGAGTAATTGGAGTCTACAATCCCAGAATGATCTTCGCTCAGCCTCGCCCCTCATCATTAGTACAGCTGTTGCAGCTCCACACTTCTTTGCCTGCATATGCTCGTCTGGACCATAAAGCGTCTGTCTGTATCCAAGTGTGTCCTCATTGTGCCAGTTGTCTGGCATGAAACTACAAAACAGCTCAGTCATGCTCTTTCAGCATAAATTACCGTGTTGCTGACTTATTTCTGCCAAAAAAAAGGGTCTGTGACAGAACTGCAGATGGAGGTTATGCAATCAAATAAAGTACGGTGTAATTAGCTTCTGCGGAAAAAAAAAGTACAGACAGCTTGACCCTTGGAATGAAATAATACTTTAATTTCATTAGGGATTTGGTAGTTTTTTTTATTCCTACTTTATTTATTTTCAGGTTATGTAATCATTACCTGTAATCATTTTAATTTTTAATAAGTAAATGTCCATTTATCTTTGTCTTTTTTTTTGCCAGTCCTGTCATTCTCTGTGAGCCAGGATGGGATGTGTCTGCAAAGTGCTATATTTCCGTGTCATGGCCAGTGTTTCATGGGGTTTAAGTGGGGGCTTGCTGTACCAGTCAAGGACAGGCAGAGCTGCTCCACCTCAGTCTTGGCTAGTCATTGTTGTGCTGAAAGCCTCAGATTTCCATTTGCCCTTCAGTTCTGTCCCTTCCACTGAGAAGCATTGTAACATCATCCTGTCACCACAGATTTCATGGAGAACATCGCAGGTTATGGATTGGGCTTTTTTTTTTTAACAGAAATGAAGCTTTGAGTTTTGTTCATAGAATTCAATTTCGCTGTCAGATTGGGTTTTCTTTAAAGCACTCCAGCGAGGTCAAGGAATCCTATTATGTGGTTTTTATTTGAGTGATTTCCATATGGGCAGTCACCATGAAGCTCTCTGTGATGAAGTGATATCTGAACAGTTTTCCCTTTGGCAGGAGTCTAGTCTTCTAGAGCAATTGATGCATCATTTTTATTACATCTTTTTGGGACTTACTTGACATTTACTGTGGACCATTTTATGCATTTTACAAATTAATTCTATTGCTCTATCAGTTTAGTTTAGATTAAATTTAAAGATGGACCGAATGAAGAAGTTGTACAGCAGTCAGATACCACAATTCAGATATTTTTTTCCAGTCCCAATGCCAGCACAGTTCATGCTGATGACAGCACTCTTTAGAGTCTACGGTCTTACTGAGGTGACTTTACTATTTACTTCAGGGGAAACTGTAATTTTTCCACACAGATATTCCATGGAGGACTCCCAGTAAAGTTTAAGGAGGAGATGTTAGTATATAACCGGAAGGTTTACCCTGCTGTAGAAAAGTTGTTATATCTTTTAAAAATCTCAAAATGTACATTTGAGTATATTAACCTCCAGAGAATACACATGAAAACTGTTTTATTTTCTAGTTTTTCATGCTAACTGTGCAGTGACTAATGTAGAAAAAAAGGGGAAATCTGTAACAGGCTCACCTCTGGCAGGTGCTGCAATGTTGCCTCTGGACCCAATATAAATAATTGATGAAAGATTACAGAAATGCTTTTTAAGGCTCCTGTATGGTTGTAGTATATCTATGAATGATTCAACAATTCAACACATCAGAGCGTTTTTATCTGAAATCTCCAGTTCAATACAGCTGTCATTAATTCTGAGAGGATATTGTCAAAAAAACAACTTTTGTAGGTATGTTGTGTTATCGGTGTATTGAGGTTTGCAAAGAAATTTGTTCCCTTATGTAATAGAATAACAGGATGTGCTGAACTCTTTTAAGTTGCTTACTATTATTATTATTATTATTAGTAGTAGTAGTAGTAGTAGTAGTAGTAGATATATTTGTCCATCCATAGTCTGTAGGATTTTACAGCATTACTAGATTTACTGTGATGCAGAGAAAGACAGCTTTCCAACCTTGGTTTATCACAAAATTATTTTATTTCAAAATAAGCATGCTGTTAATATACTTTCAGAGTTTTAGAAAGATTGTCTTAATTCACCATTTTGTTTTTAATTAGACATATTGTTTGGTTTGCAGGATGTTGGACATACTGTTGTCGGGAAGAAAGTAAAGTAAAATTTTTATTTTGTAATATCAACTGAACAAACACTGAGGTTAGGTTTCTGAAAACTAAAACAGCAAACTTTACTCCTTTAAATAAATGGTTGGAGCACTTGCACTGCACAATACAACCCTTTTTTGTGTTTTATTTCAAATAGGTTGTCTCATTTTACTATTAAAACATAGTGGTCCAAAAGAGGCTCACGATGGGCAACTATCTGAGTTTCACTACGACTCACAACATTGAAGGTTTGCTCATTTCTAATAGGACAGGTCCAGTGCACCACAAATCTAAATGCCTTGAGTGTTGTGATCCTGCTGTGTGAGTGTGAGTCATCTGTCCCTCTAGAGGATCTCTGCAGTGGAGCACAGCAGCCCGCACACCTGAGCATAATCACCCACCAAGCTGCCAGCAGATATAAGGAGCAGCTGGGTGGCCAATTAGTGTCTGATGATTAACCTACACTGGTAGTCTCAAGTGTCCTGCAGTCTCCCAGTATTTTTACAACAGTTTGTTTCCTATGAAGACTTACTCTGTACTTATCTTTTATTTTCCTGTAAATAAACAGTTTGCTATTCCTCTGTTTGACTCTGCATGTGTGTTAGACCTCTTAATACTCCTGCCCTGCACCTAAAACATGCAGGGCAGCAGTAGTTAAGGACTGGGTGTGGGGAACAAATGCATGGCATTGAGAAGGTGCATTTCAGCATACATTTTGCTGCAGCAGAGTCGGATTGCTCTTCCCTCCTTTACATCATTAAAAATGACCAGGGAGGTCATGTTTGAGTCTCAAACCTACAAGAAAGACAAATGAGTACCATGTGATGCTGCAGGCGATGCTTTGCTGGGAAATCTAACATCTTGGCACATTTTAGTGCTGCTATTGAGACTGTGGTCTGCTTTTGATGCAGACCACAGTCAGCATGTCATAGCAGGCACCTTTCTAAAACTACAGAAGGATGGATCAGTTTCTGCTTAAATTTTAGCTGGTAGCAAACATAGATTAATGAAAAAAGGGGCATATATCCCACTAATTTACTAAAATAATGTCCTTGCTGAGACTTTTAGATTAAACTACTCTGTATCTTTTTTTGTTTTAAGTGTGACTATGCACTTGAGTGTGTGAGTTGGTTGTGTTGGGCTTCACCATTACAAGTTTGATTTGCTGAAGAAACTTGTTAATCCATTTTAATGTTTATCAACCTGAACACACTGATCAGCAGCGCCATCACAGAAAACAAACAAATGACTCACGTTTTTTTCTTTCTTTGACTGTTTGTCTGTTACCAATAGCAACATGTTTTGCCTGAAGGTGGAGGCGAACTGAAAAAGGCACAATGAAGTCAGAACCAAAACTACGACTTTCTAACCCACCACCCAGGACAATGACTCTCCACTGGTTGATACCTCACAGGCAGGAAACAAAGAATTAACTGAAGAGCAGACAAACAGATAAATATAAGCTAATGTAATTGCCAGAGACAATGTCAGCTGGTTCACTGTAGCTGCACAAACATATTGTTGTACACATAGTAGCTGACGTCCATGTTGCAGTTGTCATTTTGCATCAAGTACAGGTTATTTGAATAGCATATTCTAGCAACAATGCAGTTTAAGTTTCTTTACGTTTTAAAAACAAAACACAATAACCAATCAAGAAATAAGCAACAAACATTATATATGTTAAATACTTGCTGGTATGTTAGTCCTTTAATCCTGTAAATGTTCTTCATGTGATAAAAGGCTGATTTTCTAATTTACATTATGTGGAGGTTCAGGTCAGAGTTCATCAATACACCCAGCTTTTGAGCCTGACCTCTAGTTTCCAGCTGTAGTACCTTAAGCTGTGTGTTGACTCCTGATCTTTCCTCTGTAGGTCCAAAGATAATTACTTCTGTTCTGTTTCTGTTCAGATGAAGAAAGTTATGACACATCCATTCTGCGTTTTATTTTTTTTTGTAGCTGTGCTCTTTGCACAAACGAACTCCACTCTGTCTCAATAATGCTAAAGCCTGGGACGCTCTGGAAAGGAAAATCCATGATCGATTGGGTTCCATTGTGTTTTCAGATATGCTTTCGCTGCGTAGTCAGTGTGTTGGGGATTACCGTTATGATGAAAAATGAAGCCACTGGAAAACAAACGCTTTGGGGCATGGAGGATAAAATGCAGGACTTTATTTTAATTTTTTTATCCTTCTGAATATTTCCTTCTTGTTTATTTTATTTATATATTTAAACTTTTAAGAATCACTAAAAACCTCCCTGTTGTATAGTAAATATTGAATGCAAAATGTTAGTGCATAAGTTCGTGCTCCATCTCTCTGTCAGCACAACCTACTGATGGTCAATCGGACTAACATCTACAGAATTTGGAGGCCAAATCAACATCTGAAATGGGTTGTTGTGCTTCCCTAGCTATTACCTGAGCCATCTTTACTGTGAAACAGGATACATTAACCTGATAAACAGACCACAGGCATCAGGTGCTACCATTTCCATGAAAGGGTGTAAATTTCTACCCAGTGTTAAACCTGGTGTCATCTGCTTCCTAGATAAATAATGCAAACATACACAATGTGAAAGAAAGCATCTGATCAGGCCACCTTCTTTCATCGCGACATGGTCCAGTTTTGACACAAACATGTTCTCTGTTGTCGCAGTCAGAGGTGGACAGCATGGATACCCTGACTAATCTACAGATATGAAGCCCCATACACGACAACTCTGTCACGTTCTGTATTCTGACACCTTTCATTAAACTCACTAAACCTTGTGAGCTCCTCTTTTATAACTGTACGTTTTGACCATCTCACTGGTTAAACTTCTTTCTTTTCTTGGATCATTTTTGATGGATATTTACCCCTGCAGACTGGGAACATTTTCTGCAGGGTTTGGGTACCATTGTAATTTAAACTACTTTAGTGCTAAAGTGTTAGTGGTGACTCTACACTTGAAGATGAAGATGAAGCATGGCATTTTATTGAGCTAATAGTGATATTGTGAAATAAATGTAGTTAATGAGTGATATATTAAATATAACTTTAAAGTTTACTGTTGAAATGTATTGTGACAATTGTTCAAGGAAACAGAGAGTGATTAATACATTTATCTAGAAAATATGTTTGGTAATGTAACAACACTTTAATAACACTAACTTTATGTAACTCCTGACAATTTCTTTTGGAGGATGCTTATGCTGTTTTTTAAAGTTGTTTTAGTATTTTTACTTATTATTTATTCACTATTTGAAATGGGTTTTCACTGACTCCTCCTCTGTCCATGTTTTCCATCTGTCTGCCACGAAAACATGAAAAAATACTGGAAGACCGTTTTGACTGATTTGTGTACAAATTTGATATACAAATCATATTCATCTGGCAGCACAATTTTTCATTGGTATTGAGTTTTTTCATGTTTTTCTTTTATTTGCTCTTTTATTTTTTTATATTCTATGAGAAAAATGTGTCAACTGACGGTCACTCAAGTTATTAGTTGAGTGGGAACAATGGCTGTCAATTCAACAACAACCTCAGAGTTTTTGTTATGGGCAGAAAATATCATTATTGTGCTCACCTGCACTAAGTCACTTAATCAGTGACGTAAATGTAATCAGTGAGTCCTGTTGAGCTCATGAGCTATATGACACATTCTGTGTTACTTTCCCATTTCTTTTTGTCTTTGTTGTTTACTGTGATTTCAGTAAAATGTGATGAAAAATTCAATAGAAGCCTAGAAGGTTGTCCTTATTTGATGTATTTCTGGGCTTGTCCATGTAGAATTAAGTCAGAGGTTTCTGGACTATAAGACTATAAGTCACTGCGGAGTATACAGTAAGTCCCATCAGTCAAAAATATGGCAGTAAGAGAAAAAATAACATGTATAAGTCATGTACTAGACAATAAGCTGCTTTTATGTAGAAATTGTTAAATGTGAGGAAGACGTTCTGGTGACGCATGTTCAACAAACTCATGGAAACTGTTAACTTTGAGTTGGAAATTTCCTGGCAGTTTTTGACGCACCAATGTCGGTGTCTAAATCAGTGCAGCGGAGACGCATGCCGAAAATCTGGGGTGACAGAGAGGCTTTTGTGTTGCATGATGCGGCAACACCAAGAATGTTCACCTGCAAAGTCATTTATATTGACCTCCTTGGCAACTACCAGGGAATGGAGATGTGACTGCACCGTTCACAAGCTTTGGGTGTTCCAGCAGTTTCAAAAGGTAGCACCGACAGATAGAAAAAAGTGACTTATTGTCCAAAAAGTCCGGCATTGTGACAACAGACTTAGTCTTTAATGACTCTATGATGAGACTATGAAGGATACTTGAGCTCACCTGAAGGTTGACTAAATTTCAGTGGCAAATTTTGAACTAAGCTGTCTCATAACACATCTATGTGTTTCTAAAGTCTCTAAAGCCACACTCTGAATTGCTTGGTCACATTGCATTTGATCAGAATTTTTCTTCTGATTATGCATTGCATAATGTGCGTCTTTTTAGGATTAAATGTGTTTGAGATGATGGCCTCCCAGAGGACTCTGTGGTCACACGTAAAGTTCAGTTAGTTTCTGCCTTTCAGTCCTATCTCCCATGGAGAAGCTCTGTCAGTGAGACAGAACATTAACACCTCAATTGCAGTGTTGTTTCCACACATCACTCAACAGTGTGAAACCAGATGGATAGCTCGTGATTGAGAGAGTACGGCGCAGTTGCGGTTTTATTGCTTTTGCACCCCATGAGCAGTACTTATCCAACCTAACAGCAGTTGTGCACATCGAGTCAAAATACAATAAATTTGTTTTTTTGTTTTTGGAAAAGCCTTCACATGCGCAGGTGTGGTTGCGTGTCAGACAATTGTGGGTACATTGGCCTACTGCTTGGTGTTTTCTTGCTAGAAAATTAATGTAAATGATTGTGTTGAGTGGAAATGATTATGAAGTGGCACTAGGGAGGTATCAATTGGCTGAATTTGCTTTCCTCTTCTCCCCTTCTGTTTGTCCTTCTGCCACCATTGCTCTTTTTATCTGTTGCTTTACCAACAGGGATGGGGTTGCCTTCGGCAATACATCCTCAAAGAACCTCCATCTCTGAAATACAAGCAACACAGGGGAACCATGACATTTACCAAACTCTCTTTAAATTTAGACAAAACTTGTATAAGTGTCCTGGCTTGGCTCACGTTAGCATAACAAGCAAAATTACTAAGTGCGAATGAATAATCTACATGCCTCTGTCCTCCATCAATCAGAGGCTCAGAGCCATCAGGAGGCTTTCTCCTCTTCTTGCTAACACCATCTTGCTCATGCTTGCCTACACTAAGCAAGCTATTTAGTTGATCCACCTCCTAGCAGGAGGTTGGTCTGGCATGGGAGAAAATAAACTCAAGATATCACGCTTCTTCAGTCAGTAGAAAGATAAAATAAGCATGAAGGACCAAAAAAAGGGACCACAAACATTTTATAGCCTCCTTAAACTCAGTCATGAATTGCAACTTTTGTAAAGAGACACAAATGCAGAATCACACAGAGAACAAAAGAGTGAAAAACATCAAGATTTACTGCACAATGTGTTTCAAAAATTCGAGAAGAATGTGTAGAGTACATTTTAATATTGGAGTTTCTTGTTTCTCGAAATGATCCTGAAGTAGCTAAGGCTGGAGAGAGAGAATCCTTACTGTTGCTCTTGCTAAGTTGCCTTTGTGTTGCTTAGTTGATCTCCAATACAGATAACAGTAAAGAGTAGGGGCTGTCAAGAAAATCCGAGCTCATCCCACTTCCCCATGCTGGAGATTTTAGTTTAACAGTAATAATAAATAAAGTTATCTTTAAAATGAATCACTCAAGTGACATCAAGGCCCAGCAGTAGACTTAAGTGTCAATAAAGTTAGTTTAACAGTAATAATAAATAAAGTTATCTTTATAATGAATCACTCAAGTGACATCAAGGCCCAACATTAGACTTAAGTGTCAATAAAATAAATCTGGTTGTGTGTGTTGTTTTTGTCTCATGCAAACTTTGCTTTAATTCTACTTTTTTCTATCTAATCATAAGAAATCATAGTCAGTCAGAGAGAGTCATTAAACAGGAAAAGCAGGTTTCCTGGAAAAAGAGGAAGTTTCCAGCCTGCAGATTTATAAAAATAACTGAGACTATTCCTTATTTTAAAGCATGAAAGTTTTAAAAAATTAAATCTAAACATTTTGAGTAATTTGATAAGATTCAAAGTAAAATACTTATATTAATATTGATTTACTTGTAATAATACTTACACTTATATTTGTGGGAACACTTACAAGAAAAACAAGTAACTGTAACTTTAGTAGTAAATAATTAGAATCATGTATTATTCTTGGTTTCTTTTCAGAAAAACATCTGTAATAACTCACATTAAGATCATAATAAGAGTAACTAATAAGTTATGGTTATAAAATCATAAATGAATGATAGATCAGAGAAGCTGAAGAAAATAAATGTGATATAAGTTATGGTTATAAAATTATAAATGAATGCTAAATCAGAGAAGCTAAAGAAAATAAATGTGATATAAATGTGATTTTGACATTGAACTTGAAATGGTGTAAAAGGTTATAAAACTGCAATTAAACATCACTGATATGTTGGAGGTAGATGGTAGGTGAAAGGTGACAGGCTAAGGGAAACAGGGGAACTAACAGGAGAGCAGAGATGATCAGCACCTTATATGGAAACAGGAGGTTGAGCAGCCCTGAGACATTGGCACAGACATCATGACATGATGTCTCTTAAGACAGTGACGGATATGAGATCATCTGTCTAAGCAGACAGATGAACCCTATATAAGGTGGGTGCAAAAGAGGAACCTTTCGTTGGATCCTCCGGGCAGCTTCGAGCCAAGATCGAGATGGACAAAGAACTCTGCAGCTGAAGAAGAGCCGGGGCCACGGAGCCGAAGACTGTCCCGCTCATGGAGACCAACCCGTCTGGCCCACAATCTGTGGCTTCGAATCGCACTTCTCTCATCGGCTGGGTTCTGACCCCAAAGACAAAGATGAAGACAAAGACAAGGAAGAAGAACTGGTGCCTTTTTTCCTGCCAGCACCAAGTCCTGTGTGACCTTACCATCCATGCGGAGAAGAAGTTCATCGGACCTACAGAGATCCCTGCCTTCGTCGATCAACTTCCTCCTCCTGCTGCCACACCTTCTTTGTCATCGTGCCAGGTCTGGGGTTCGAGGCGCCAAACTCCGTCCGTCTCGCTCTAAGGTTCCTTTTTTAGTTCTCAGTGTCAGCAGTAGGGAAAGATAGACTAGATGATTGATTTTACTTATTTGATTATTTCTGCTACTGAATTAAGCTGTACTGACCCTTGCAAAAATGCCTTACTAATAAAATATTTAGCATAAAGAAAATCTAAAAGATGTTGTGGACATTCAGTTAATGAGTCACCTTAAAGTTCTTTGATGGTTGTAAAATAGCTGTGATGTTTGATTCTGGAGAGGAAGAGGTGGAAAATGTTTTTAGGTTGCTGGTAGCCCATATTTAAAACATCTTCCTTGGGACTCGCCCGAGTTACTAAAACCTACCTGGTTCAATAACAAATGCAAGTTGTAAAATAGAGAACGAGCGACCGTTAACAGGTGTGCTCTGTGAAACTAGTTGGCTGTAGGCTGCTCAGTCTGGCTAATTCACAGGGGGAAGAAGGGTGGGACACCTGGATGTAGGCCGTCAGATAACCAGGCGAATCGTTTCTCGAAACCAGCTTAAACAGAGTTTACTTCAGTTCTGGACAGGGTAAATCCCAGCAGATTTAGGAAACTCAACGGACCCGTTAGACGGAGAGCTGGTAGCACATCTCCCCTCTCAGAAGAGGAAGTACGAGAGTGAGAGAGTAGAGACGGAAAGGAGGGGGGGGGTGTTGCGCAACAACAAGTGGCGCCCAACGTGGGGCCCAGTCCAACGGAGTAGGAGGGCCCTATGGCCAAGTTAGTAAAAACAGATGTGAGGATCTGAATAGCTCACTTGGCTTGTTAACTCTTAGGGAATAGAGTTAATGGTGACTGATAAGGCCGTCAGTCACAACCCTTGCAGTAACTGTATGGCATACAGGTGAGGGAAGGCTTCTACTGAGGATAAATGACCGGATCCAGACAGTGAAGCTAGTAGCCAACATAATCTAGACCCATCCCTGCTCGAAGGCTAAAGAGAGGCTTTGGGGGATAGACAACTCGAACCGACAGAGAGACGGAGTGATGGATGATCACTTCGAGGAGGAAAATCTGGGGAAGAAACCGGAGGAAGCTGGCCGTCCAGATCCTTTGGAAAATGAGGAGATCTCAACAGAACTGCATCAGCTTTCTGCACAGCTACCCAGGGCACCCAGGGCAGCGGATGGAAGGTTTGTTCATCAAGAGCACAGTCCCATGGGGTTCAGTCTGCATGGATGTAGCAGAGCCAATGGGGACAACAGGAAAGAGAGGTGAGAAGTACCTCTTGGTGCTGATGGACACAGTGACAACTGCTAGAAGAGCAGGTCTTCCCCTGCAGAGGAACTCCGTTCACGTCACAGAAAGCAGGGAGGCGAAGACACTTCTCCTTTTTGCTTAGAGAAGGAAAAGGGAAGTTGCAGCTTGAAGTGTCACTGAAAACAGGGCAGAGAGTTTGGATTAAAGCTCAAGATCGGCCTGCAGCTACGGGGATCAAGCTGAGATTCAACGCCCAAGATTTTGTAAAGTAAGTACTGAACTTCAACACAGTACTACTGATGAAGAAAGGGGTCCATGAGGAAGCAGTGCTTAAGCCAGTTCTTAGCTACAGCGAACCAGAACATTACAAGAAGATGGCCAGAGAATCAAGCACCATGCCATCCTACATTAGACTGGCCACTATTACAGGAAGGTTGCCGTTCAAAGAACAACTTCAAGGCTTTGGACTGGGAGGGCCGTGAAGAAATTGGACTATGCTAAAGAAGAACTCCTGTCACAACCTGATGGATTCAACTGGAAAAGGGGCTGAAGTCGTGAGGAAGAAGCGGCGTCATAGAAAATCACCAAGATCAATTCTGTAACAAGGCATTGAAGTCAGACCCAACACCTGGAAGGTATGGATGGAAATCTGTTTTTTAAAGAAAAGGAGATGCCATTTGTACACTGTGAAACATTTGAAGGTGGTTTAATTTGAAAATGAGAGTCCACCTGCTGCCTTGAAAATGTAGTTCAAGTCCACAAAATTGTTTTGGTTTTATCTCAGAAGTTAGTTTATGAAGTTGATTTAACAACAAGAGACAAGTTATCTAGAATTTTTTTTTTGTCTTGAATTCTGCGTTTTACTTAATGCTTTAAATTTAAACAAAATAGTTATTTCACAATAGGAGGGAGAAAACTATTGTCACCTAGTAAAAGAGCAGACATTTCTCTGTTAGTTTCATTCACAATATTGAGTTAAAGTAAATGCCTATTTTACTTTAGAATTATTTAGATTTTTGTTTCAAATTGCATTAATAAAATTTCTGATCTGATAAATTTTTTTTTTACATCACAATGAATTCTGCTCAGAAACATCTAGTATGAACAGGGTTTTTTTTTTTTTTTGATGACCTAGGAACTTTAGTTTATTCGACTCTTAGAGGATTGCAAAATGAATAAGTAATTAAAACAACTTACGATTAAATTTATCTTTAATGGACTCACACATTTAGATTTAAAATCTAAAACTTGCTGAATCTGTTTCACTTAACAAATAGGAGATAGTAGAAACAATTGAAGACAGCTCAAATGTTTTACAGTCTATGTGTGTTGTCAAACCCAACACAAGCTGAATTCACCCCTCAATGCATGGCATCAGAAGCTTATTTTACAAGCCTACAAGCAACCTGAGGACTTACCTGTGTCCCACACGATGGATTGCATCCAAAGAGGGAACTGTTTTGTTTTTTGTTTTATTTTTCCACCTTCATCACCCCTCAACCTGGCTGTGAGTTCTGATGAAGGGGCCCAAAGACTGCAGGTTTTTAATTGGACAATTCCTGATGCCTCTGACAACTCCAGTACCCCTTAACGACCCCAGCTATGGAAAAGGATCATGATTACGGATAAAGCGTCATGATGCTTATGCTTTTTGCTTTGCTCTGCTGAACAGCCAGAATTTGATTTTTTTTTTTGAGGCCTTCTGTCTCAGCCCATCTTCCCTAAAGAATCATTCCACATCCTGAAGAACCGACAGTTCATCCAGCGAAGGTTCCTGTAGAAGAATCAGAGCGATCCAAGTTTTCTTCGACATTCATCACCTCATGGGGGAAATCAAAACTCCATGGAGGGGGTGTCAAGAGAAGTGGAGTTTTGATGACTACACCGAGCCCTCTGTGAAAACTGAGGATGAAGAATCTGCATCTTCACATCCCAGACGAACCTCTTCTCTTTCCAGGGGATGAGGACGGCGAACTGCAGGAGGGTGATGGACTCCCAGCATGTGAAAGGTCTGACCTCGTGGAGGGGGTGTCAAGAAAATCCGAGCTCATCCCACTTCCCCATGCTGGAGATTTTAGTTTAACAGTAATAATAAATAAAGTTATCTTTAAAATGAATCACTCAAGTGACATCAAGGCCCAACAGTAGACTTAAGTGTCAATAAAGTTAGTTTAACAGTAATAATAAATAAAGTTATCTTTAAAATGAATCACTCAAGTGACATCAAGGCCCAGCAGTAGACTTAAGTGTCAATAAAGTTAGTTTAACAGTAATAATAAATAAAGTTATCTTTATAATGAATCACTCAAGTGACATCAAGGCCCAACATTAGACTTAAGTGTCAATAAAATAAATCTGGTTGTGTGTGTTGTTTTTGTCTCATGCAAACTTTGCTTTAATTCTACTTTTTTCTATCTAATCATAAGAAATCATAGTCAGTCAGAGAGAGTCATTAAACAGGAAAAGCAGGTTTCCTGGAAAAAGAGGAAGTTTCCAGCCTGCAGATTTATAAAAATAGCTGAGACTATTCCTTATTTTAAAGCATGAAAGTTTTAAAAAATTAAATCTAAACATTTTGAGTAATTTGATAAGATTCAAAGTAAAATACTTATATTAATATTGATTTACTTGTAATAATACTTACACTTATATTTGTGGGAACACTTACAAGAAAAACAAGTAACTGTAACTTTAGTAGTAAATAATTAGAATCATGTATTATTCTTGGTTTCTTTTCAGAAAAACATCTGTAATAACTCACATTAAGATCATAATAAGAGTAACTAATAAGTTATGGTTATAAAATCATAAATGAATGATAGAGCAGAGAAGCTGAAGAAAATAAATGTGATATAAGTTATGGTTATAAAATTATAAATGAATGCTAAATCAGAGAAGCTAAAGAAAATAAATGTGATATAAATGTGATTTTGACATTGAACTTGAAATGGTGTAAAAGGTTATAAAACTGCAATTAAACATCACTGATATGTTGGAGGTAGATGGTAGGTGAAAGGTGACAGGCTAAGGGAAACAGGGGAACTAACAGGAGAGCAGAGATGATCAGCACCTTATTTGGACATAGGAGGTTGAGCAACCCTGAGACATTAGCACAGACATCATGACATGATGTCTCTTAAGACAGTGACGGATATGAGATCATCTGTCTAAGCAGACAGATAAACCCTATATAAGGTGGGTGCAAAAGAGGAACCGTTCGTTGGATCCTCCGGGCAGCTTCGAGCCAAGATCGAGATGGACAAAGAACTCTGCAGCTGAAGAAGAGCCGGAGCCACGGAGCCGAAGACTGTCCCGCTCATGGAGACCAACCCGTCTGGCCCACAATCTGTGGCTTCGAATCGCACTTCTCTCATCGGCTGGGTTCTGACCCCAAAGACAAAGATGAAGACAAAGACAAGGAAGAAGAACTGGTGCCTTTTTTCCTGCCAGCACCAAGTCCTGTGTGACCTCAGCATCCATGCGGAGAAGAAGTTCATCGGACCTACAGAGATCCCTGCCTTCGTCGATCAACTTCCTCCTCCTGCTGCCACACCTTCTTCGTCGTTGTGCCAGGTCTGGGGTTCGAGGCGCCAAACTCCGTCCGTCTCGCTCTAAGGTTCCTTTTTTAGTTCTCAGTGTCAGCAGTAGGGAAAGATAGACTAGATGATTGATTTTACTTATTTGATTATTTCTGCTACTGAATTAAGCTGTACTGACCCTTGCAAAAATGCCTTACTAATAAAATATTTAGCATAAAGAAAATCTAAAGATGTTGTGGACATTCAGTTAATGAGTCACCTTAAAGTTCTTTGATGGTTGTAAAATAGCTGTGATGTTTGATTCTGGAGAGGAAGAGGTGGAAAATGTTTTTAGGTTGCTGGTAGCCCATATTTAAAACATCTTCCTTGGGACTCGCCCGAGTTACTAAAACCTACCTGGTTCAATAACAAATGCAAGTTGTAAAATAGAGAACGAGCGACCGTTAACAGGTGTGCTCTGTGAAACTAGTTGGCTGTAGGCTGCTCAGTCTGGCTAATTCACAGGGGGAAGAAGGGTGGGACACCTGGATGTAGGCCGTCAGATAACCAGGCGAATCGTTTCTTGAAACCAGCTTAAACAGAGTTTACTTCAGTTCTGGACAGGGTAAATCCCAGCAGATTTAGGAAACTCAACGGACCCGTTAGACGGAGAGCTGGTAGCACATCTCCCCTCTCAGAAGAGGAAGTACGAGAGTGAGAGAGTAGAGACGGAAAGGAGGGGGGGGGTGTTGCGCAACAACAGGGCATTAAGATTAACCACTTTACATTGATTTATGTATAGATGTGAGCGCATCAGTAAAGGTGCAGTTTCAGAGCTTAAAGAACCATCAATTTTCATGTCTTTGCATTGATTAAATTCAAATCACTTAATAATGAGACCATATAAGCTTTAACTTAGAGACTTGATTTTAGGGGATATTCTTCTAACAGACTTTTTTATGAAAGAAAGCAAACAATTGATTTTGGGGTCATTCCTCTTGCTGACATGCACTCTTTGTTAGAAAATCGATGATGATTAGCACCAATAAGGGGGCGAGGGCTGACTGAGGCACATCTTTACAAACAACAACAATGTGATAAAGATGGCAGAGCCAATAAAAATGCACACGCCGGCTAACTATAAACTACCACAACTTATGTTATTACACATTTGAGGATAGCCACATGCTGTGAATGTGGAGGGCCACCTATAACCCAGCTTTGTGTGCTTTGTCAGCCTCGTCTTGGATGAGGAGCTCCAAAAGTGGTGAGCCACTTTTTACCTCTCCTCCTTTCTGACAGCCTGCTAATTTCAGGAGAGTTACAGGATCTCCTTCAAAGATATCCAGCCTTACAGTGTTACTGAGAACAAGAGGTTCCATACGTCTCCGTATTATTTTATTTTATTTTTCAGAATTTGTATTCCTTCCTTTATGTCATAGAAAACCATGGAAAAAATTATTTTTCTGCACCGCCGTGTCTCCTCACTGGCATTACAGTTAATCTTCAAACGATTATGAAGCAGAATTTGATGTTTAATAATTTATAAAGCAATAACTTATAAAAGAAATTTAAGTTTATTCATTGTTCATTATATAGAAAGTATGTAATATGTATATGTAGTTACTGAATGAGTGTTAATTCAATATGCAGCATGCCATATTTGATAGATTTGCCACAGTTTTTTTTCATTGAAATTAGATAAAAGCAAATTAGAAGAGTTGTGAAAAATTTGTGAAAGATTATTGCCTTATTAAAGTAACTAATTAGGTGTAATGAACTGAATAGACTAATTTATTTGTACTATCGTCACATCTTTAGTCAAGAAGAAAAACAGTGTCTTCAAAAGTCTGCGTAAAACACAAAGTTCCTTTAAAATAAAGCTAAAATATTTAGACTTTGGAACATCATAAATACTTTTCATTGCTCTCCTCTATTACACCATTGTAATAAAATGTTTCTTTCCTGTTTTTTCCATCATGTAAAACACCTTGAATTGTCTGGCTGAAATATTCCATACAACTAAACTTACTTTGCCTTTCCTAGCATTTAAATAAACACATCGCTTGCTCTGTATTTGTCCTATAAGTGAATCAAGCAGCATCACTATTGAGAGTTACATCATACTGGGTCATATCAGTTTTTTCGTCTCTGTAAAGTTAATCAGATCATCGGGAGTGAATTGAGATGAGAATTAAATTGGTCACAGATCAGAAATGGGAGAGTTGTGAAGAACAACCAGCATCAAACTCCTCTGACTAACACAGGTAATCATCCCAACAGAGACCTGATGGAAGATTTTGCCTACATTTAAACTCAAAAGAAAGAGAGCAGGAGAAAAAAAAACAGACAAGGATGTTTGGTGTTTCTGAAAAAGCAGCTTCTTGTTAGGTTTATCACTGACTTTCCCACTAGTACCCTATCATAGACAGAATAGCAGTAATGACTGCACATTTGTTATTAGCATTCCTGAAAATGCTGTGCAAGAAATGTGAGTGGGAGGTTGCTGGAGTGTACTGAAATGACAGTGGGCAGGCGCTTTGCCGTTTATTTCCAACACAGAGCGCATGATGGGAAAATGAGGTGAGAAAGCCACAAGTTGGAACCACTTATAAAGTAAATTTGGAGTCCCTTTTATTAATCAAACACCTAGAATAAAAAAAACTCATGCACATGTATTCTATTGGATGGAAAATGTCTATTACTGGACTTGTTTTACCTCAGTTAGTGGATTTTTCCCATAGGAACCATTATAACAAACCAGAGTGTGGCTAGAGTTCATATTTTTAACTTTCATTTTTCTAAAAAAACAAAAACAGTTTTTTCTCACTCTGGCATCCACAATAGTAACATTTCACTTCATGTATTAAAATGTCTCCTCCAGTATAGGTTTGATCAGCCCAGACAAACATCTTCTTAATGCAAATGGCATTATTTGTCTCACTGAAATATTTTTTTAGACCTAAACAAGTATACATATGATAACTCTGTATGTTTCTAGATTAATCTGAACACTGTGCATCTGTATGGATTTCACTGGGCCAAATCTACCTCATCACAGATTTTAATGAAACAACCAGCTGAAAGACAGCAAATAAAAATCATTTATTGTGATAATATATTGTTTTTTTTTATGCTGAATATTGACATGCTTTCTATTCTGCTTTGAACGAAAAACTAAACTAGCAGACGTTTTAAACGTGGTACATTTCTTTGGGTCGTTGGTCTTGTTAGCACATTTTGATAAAAATGTTTTTCTTTTCAAAATTGGTTTAATTTGTGGCTAAAATCTTTGATCTATCTTTAAAAATAGAAATTAATTTTGCTGAGCAAACAAGGAGTCAGTTTGTCGTTGAACTACCTACATGTCAGTGGCCATTTTACACAGCCATTCACACCCCTACAAGGCCATATCAGAACTCATTAATTAAAGTAGCACATATTTGTTTAAACTATGCAAAGAACAGACCACTGCATACATATATTTGTATACGCACTAGGAGGTTCCAAGATTTAAACCAGTGATCTTCTAATTCAGAAGATAACCACTGGAGACACCAGGCAGCCCAGATTTACATGCAGACAGCTGCGTTTCCAGGTGGGTCACATCGTTATGTGGCTGCTCTCCTTGGTGTCATATGGAAGTGGGGGCTTACTGAATCATTACACTCGTGCTGAAGTGAGAAATATAACACAAGCTGTTTGCTAGGAGCCTCAGTGTTCTTTTCTCATAACTTTGCTCTGCTGTAAAAACTTGAATAAAGGGATGTTTTCGCTTCTTTTCCTGAACGTAAAGTCACACAGAGAAAGGCAGAGTAATTAAATCCAAGTTTCTCCCTTAGCCAAACAGGGCTTAATCAGGAGACAGAGGTCATTTTATTTATATACACTAACACTCACCTGCTAATAAGAGCAAATGTTGTTTTATTTCACATCTGAATTGATGTCTCACTCTTTTCTTAATGAATCTTGACAAATATATATATAAAAAAATACTGTCTGCCTTCAAAACATATTTACTAGCATCATGAGAGAAATTGTTAATGAAAAGGATTGATAATGTAAAATGTTGAGAAACCTACTACAGTTGTTGTGATATTCACATGACGCTGAACTTAGTAAATACTACGCAGTACTTGCAACTATGTTTGATATGTTGATTGGGATTATTTGACCTTAACCACCATGCAGTGAAAGGAAGGCGTAAGGAAAATGATGCATAGTTTACAAAATATTTTCCAAATCAAATGTGTGCCCAGAATTTGTTGAAAAAAATAAATTAATTAAGAAGAATAATTTTGAAAAGGACTGGACAAGTACCTGTAGTTCTTTTTATACTAGGGTTGAATTGTGTTTGCTTGGTAACTTTGCCATTTTATTTCATGTAAAAAGTACAGCTGGTGAACATAAATGCCACACTCAGTTGGCTGATTTCTAGAGTTTTAGCCAAAGTATTGCATGAGATTTCATATCTGAACCGTCCGTGTTTTTTCCTATTTCCATTTTTTCTTTCTGTCTGGTGAGACGGACAGTCGATTTCTCTTCCTAAAAACATACATATTCTTGCAAATAGTTTGTAGAGAAGCAATGCAAAAGAAAAAAATAATAAATATATTTTTGGTTTCTTTCCATAAATTACTATGTTGGGTAAATGCCAAAAACCACAGACACTGCCTGTCTGAAATAGAATAGTGTACACTGGGATGACTGAAAAGTACAGATCGTGTCTTGTCATCCAGTCCAGTGGAGTGGACAGACTCAAAGGTCTGAACTCAGGCAAGCATACGGTAAATCTATTTATACAAAGGTCAAGTTTGAGCCTGAAAGGATTCATGACAGAATTTTGTTCCATAATCAGATATAAGACAGGGAAGTAAATATTATAACTGGCCAACTTATTTAAAATTTTTTAATTTTCGTTTTTTTGCTTGTGTTTACTCACGCATATCGGGGTGTTCGTCCTGATGTGTTTGCAGCAAACAGGAGCTCCATGTCAAATAGCGCTCTGAATTCCCTCTTCTTTGTGGGGATTTTTTTTTTTCCCGTTGTTTCTCTCAGCAGGAAATGCAATATTGCCATTGCCTATGGCGGGAAGGCTTCTAATGCAGTTACTATTGTCTTTTCTCTAACATCCACCCACATGTCCTTATCTCTCCATCTCAGTCTGTCCTGGCTCATTCTTATCGACCAGGGTTTACTCTCCTCTTCAAGCAGCAACACTCGTAGCTTTTGGGTATCTTTTTATTTGCCTGCTCGTCTTTTTTTGTCCCCTAAGCTTTTACTTACCAACATACTTCAATGTCTGGATCTAACTAAGTTTAGAAATATGTGTGTAATTAGTCTCATTATTTGAAATGTAGTGACAGAGATCATTTTTCTTACATATTTTATTATTTGTGCAGTTGCATTTGATTTAAAAAGTCTATTTTCTCCCGTGGGAAATAGGGCAAAGGCAATGGTAAGGAAATTTAGATGAAATTCACACACAGAAGGTAAAAAGCCATTTTCCAGGTAATGAAGGCAGAGGTGACAGAGATAGAGAACAGCCTGATGTTATAAAATCACCATCAGACTTCTACCTTCCCAGTGCCGTCCTCATCCATAACAAACAGTCCATCAAACATGTCAGTACTTAATACAGAAAAACAGACTCACCTCATGCATACCATGACATTCACACACATACACACACGCCTGCCCGCCCCCACACACACATACTCAGAAGCCACAGGGTCAAACCAAACGGGAGATGAAGAACTGGGTACGGATGCATTCTCACTGTGGCTGCATCCCAATGTGGCCCAAGCCCACCTGAGTAGCTCTCTAACACAGACAGAGATACACAGCTCAGTGGCTTGCAGTATTACCACGTCTGTCCCTTTTAGTGCCACAGTATGGACCACCAGAGCAAGTGATAAGCTGGGATGAGAGAGGACAAGGCCATGTGCTGGAGAAAAAGTGTAGTAAAGCAGGGAGGGGACAGGGACTGGCATATTTTTATTTCCTCTGCTTCCATCAGGTGTTATCAGTGGGCAGAGACCACCGGAGCATGTAATAGGGGAAGGCCACGAGATAGAAAGCGAGGTGGAAGGGAGTGGGGGAGATTGACTGAAAGGAGAAGAGTGAGAGGGAAATAAAAGCCAATTCCTTCAAAGTTTCATGCTGGTAGAGAGACACTACAGAAAGTGAATTAGTTTACAGACTGGGAGAGCTAGAAGGCAGGGAACTGTACAGAGACAGAGGTTTCATTCTTCTCCCTGTATTAACCTGTTTTTCTTTGGGGAAATCACAGATGATGAGAGAGGAACAGAGGAATTCACAGAGAAATACGTCTTGGTCCTGCTGCTGGATGCGGGCTTACACATTTACCTCTGGTTAGAAATGAAATGAAAACTCTTCTTCTACTGACATGGGAAGAGAAATGAATTAGGATATTTACAGTAACATGCCCTGTCTTTTCTTTCAAATGCAATTGCTTCTCTTGCCGTCAGGCTAGTACTGGACCCCGTTCAAAACAATTTTTTTGTTTCCTGTCCACTTAGCTCACATCTATGTATCATTCAGGAACAAAAAAAGGATCGCAAGACGGTCGGTCCTCCATGTTTTATTCATAAAACAAATATGTGCAAGATCATAAACAAATTATCTTGCACCTATTTAACGCTGCTTATCCATTTATTTCCTCTTTCAGTTAAGTCTCAATCATTGAGATTAATGGATCTCCATGACTGACGAATACTCAAAATAATTTGTTACAGCTGTTTTGTGAAAAATGTGTCCTACACTATCTTTTAATTTGTTTTAGTTCTGATCCTTGATTTGACCATTTGCCACTTATGAAAGGTGACCCCTGACCTTCTAAAGCAACTCAGAGCAACTTCCTGCTGATCATTATGTACTAGAGTCACATAATCATATTTTCCTTTCGTAGGCCATTAGATTATAGCCATGGAAACCAAAATTTCCCAATTCACTCAGTGAAGAACCCCTTATCTTGTATTAAAACACTTGTTGCACTGGATATGAAATGTGCCATATATTAAAACTATTTCCTGAACAGTATGGTGTCATAGGAAGAAAGCATGCAAAGAAAGACTTTGACATCTTTGAGACCGTTTTAAAGTATTAAAAGAAAATCTAATTCCTTGGAGGAAAAGAAGGAAGAAATTAGGAGCTATTTAAAAACTGCTCCATGATCCCATCTGTGGGATCAAAAGAGAAAATGAAGGGCAGAGACATCAGAGTGAGGGTGGCAGCGCTTTGTGATCGTCTATGAACTGTATGAAAGACGGGTTGTGCAGCATGCCTGGCCTCAGGCTCTGTCCATGGTGCTGAATCAGAGGCAGTGTGCTGCGTGCAACTGGAGTGAAATTGTCCATCTGTTTTCTCTATCTTTGAGGGAGTATACCAGAGGGAATGCTAAAACAATAGGATGGCAGCTTGATTAATAGATGATATGCTGTGTGAAGTATAAGTGCCAAGCTGTGCTTCAGCATCAGCAGCTTAAAAGTTGAAAACAAAAAAAGAGAGAGAGGCTTGAAGAGACTCCAGGTGAATAAATAAAGTTGAAGCCGAGACAGCAGCAGATTATTACCAAGTTCTTCAGCATTAGGGCTCTGGACAACTTACAATGCAAACAAAATCTAATTGTGATCTCAGAAATTTCCATGAAACGTTACCAACTTTATGTTATGTTACCAACATAATGCTTTCAAAATTAGCTGAATAAATATCTCTACCATCATTACTCTACCACAAGCAACCTGAACAATAAATCAAGACCAGGTGGTAACACAATTTTAGTTCTGAAAATCCTACTTTCCCGGTTGTGAAATGCTCAGGCGAGTGTATCTGTGTCTTTATTCCCTGTCCTGTTGCTCTGTTAAAACTGTATCAATTAATCTCTACTATGTGTAGAAGAATAATGCATTGAGTGTTCACTAAGCTTTTAATACTGGATTTTAGTGGAACTTTTTAATTCACTTAAAAAAGATATATTTTTAATGTAATCAGAATTCCATTTAATATAATTGTGCGTGAAAAAAGCACATCAAAATTTAAAAAATAGCAATGCTCAAAGAAACCCAGAACAGCTGGGATGTTATGAATGAATGAAAGAATGAATAAATAAAAATCAGGTTTTAAAAGAGTTCTTGGGTAGAAACAATTTTTTTAGTCTTTTTGTCCTTGACTTTTCTCTCTGAATTAACCTTTAGTTAAGAGCCTTTTATGTTTCTTACGATGTGACGTTTATTCAGTGATCTGCAATTTGCCTGATCAAACCCACAGAAGGAGCAGCTTCAACTTGTCTGCTGAAAAAATATTGTTTAAATAATGCTTAGAGTTACCACTTAAACAGTAAAAGCTGTAATAATTTAGTGTCTTATTACTTCTAACAAAAAAAAAAAAAAATCTAATTTGTGTTTTGGGAAATTAATGATGAAATTAAGCTGATCATGTGAATGCAAATGGAAACTTTGTGAGATTTTTTTTTTCCCCCAAGATAAAATTAAAACATGTATTGTGTAAGGTTGTAATTAAAAAGCAATACAGGCTTCCTCTGGTGCAGCCCACTTCTGTAATTTAATCAAACTTAGAAAGGACTGAGACATCAACTCATGTTGGGATAAACAAAGCAGAGGGGAGGCTTTCAATCATTTCTCATTTCCATTTCAAAACACTCCAATTTTCAGGGAAGGGAATATAAATTTCATTTTGATGTTTGAGTTTATTTTCTTGCTTGAAACAAATTGATCATGTTTGTACATCTGGAATGATATTTCATTCCACCGGTTAGGGCGTTCAGTTTTAACAGGAAAGAGTGAGTGTGGCAGCACGCATGCATTCCCTCCGTTGCACGTATCTCGGTATAATTTTCTCATGGGCGCACCGCACCGACCCAGTAAATTATTAGCTCTTTTCATGAAACAGAGCCAGGCTTGATTTCCTACAGATTCATTTATATTACCCTCCAACTGACCCTTTGCAAATACCCATTTCCATCAGCAAATGTGCGACAGCTCGGCGGCGCCACAGCTAATTTTATGTGGCCACCACAGCAGGACTTTATTAGCCTTCTGCATTCATGCATTTTAATTTTTCTTTTCTTGTATTTATACAAGGTAAAGCATTTCACATGAGTGTAACTGTGATCTCCATTTATAGCTCCAAAATCACATAAGTTATTTTTTATATTAAAATAAATTAAACCATTATCACTTTGTTCACAGATTCTCAAGCATCAGTATTTAAAATTAAGGCAATACATTTTCCAAATGTGCTGGTTTTCTGCATGGAATCATTCTCTGAATTATAATTTTTTTAATTTCTTTTCTGTCCACATGAGAATTTTTTTGTCTACATCATATGTAGATGGGGTTTTTTTTCTTGGCAAACATAAATCTAGTTAAATTAACTTTAAAAAGCTGCAGAAACACCAATTTTGGTTTATCTGTCATATAAGTCACTCATGATTGTACTGTACATGAATGACATTTTCTTCTTTTCCTGGCATTAATGTATTCTAAATTACTACTGAGTCACAATCAGCCACACCTGATTTACAACTTGTGCTTTTTTTCTGGATTTCTGAGAGATTTGTGTTCATGCAACGACGGAAAGATAAGGTGTCTGAAAACACCCACAAAACATTTCCTGCAGTGTGATGGCATGCTGCAGAGACCGTCAGCACAGAAAGTACACATGGTTGTCAAGTGTTGTACTTAAAACTGCTATAGCTTGCACTTTATTCACCAAGTCCACTTTGTGATGCAAGCCCATCTTAGATATTACCCTTCACATTATGATGTCAGGCAGATGACAGACACACTTGTTTGGATTTCAAGCTGACTGAGTATGCAGTGTTGACTTCAATTAGAATGAAGGAAAACACCAAAGGCAGAGAAGAGTGTACAGTGATGTACTGAATTTAGCAAAAGTCAAAGTAAAACTCTTTAGTTTTTGCTTGATTCCCATTGCAGGGTTTTTGTTGAGGTCTTCTGATAGGAGTGAAGTGGACTTCTCATTATGTGTAATGATGAATGCTGGTTCTTTGTCATGTGGCAGCTTCTAGTGATTCAGGGTGAGGTATGGTGGAGTATCATCAATAGCAGTGCCTCCTTTTTGTGATGCCATTGCACACCTGTGTTGGTTGGTCATCAGAGAATTTAAGTCTGGACTGGACACACTAAAAACATGACAAGGCTTCAATCATATCATACCCACACCAGGTTGGCATTACTACAAGTGAGGCTTTTTGAATTGATGCTGCTTTGCATTCAATCAAAAGGATTTCAGCAACCAACACCAGTAAATACCAAAATACACTGACAATCCCAGCTTTGAGAAATCACTGTCTGAGACCGACTCAGAGTTCTCTCCTGAGTAGGTCTTCTGGCTCATCAAAACATTTCTAACTTTCACCTATGAAAGGCGTGTGCAGGTTCAGGCTGGCCAAGAGACTGAAGGAAACTATAGTTGAAACCTTCAGTACCTGTCGGGAAGTGCAAAAATAAAGCCAAAAACTAAACTTATTTGGCGAGTACTATTCTAGAAGCTTTTTGATCTTCCTAGCACTAAACCTAAAGGTTTGACTTGATTTATGAAAACACAGTAGGATATTTTAACCAGTACAAAGGAGACCTTAAATATAGCTCTATCAGTCCTTTTGTTTTCACTGCAATATTGTCAGATGTGAACAAGTTTTATTAATCTGTAAGAAAACCACCATATGGTAAAACATCAGTGTTGGAACTGATGTTCTGCAAAATGTGGATTTGCAGAAAATCCTCATTTTCTGCAAATTCCCCGTTTTTGCTCAACACAACGTGATGGAAGGCCACATCTTTGGGCGGTGATGCTCCTAAAGCCAAACCCAGGAAGGACACCGAAACAAATTAAATTCTCTGCAGTCGGTCATTAAACAGGCTCTTAATTTCAACAAAACATTAGATAAAAAAGGCAACATGAAAGCAAATCAAGAAATAAGTAAGATGACTTGGCATTTAAAATGAGTGCAGTACGTCACTATGGATGTAACTACAAATATGTGTAAGGATTGATGGTGAGGGGTTTTTCCCCTCTGCAGCTTTTCTCTTGGTCTAGGTAAGCCTTTCAATTAGCCTACCTAGCCTGGGTTGTGATTATTATTCTTTCAATTTGCCACTTAATTTGTATGCAGTTCAGATTCATGTTTCTTACTTATCTTCTTCATGTAAAGGTTTAGATTTGTAGCATGATCTCTAAATCAGACAATCCTTTGTGTCCTGTTAGATCCCTATATGTTCATTTCAGCGCTCATTAGTCGTTTCAGTGCTCAGCTACTCGACTCTTGTCCTTTCACAGCCCTCATGTGTTCCTGCTTTTAGTCTCACCTGGAACTTGGCGCTCTAATCACCTCCCCGTCACTTACAGCCCATTTATATTTACTCTTGTCAGATTCTTGCCTGACTGTTAATGTTTCCCAAATGTTCATTCAATACTTGCAGTTTTTACAAAGTTATGTAAAAACATTTTTACCTCTATAATTATCCTGTTATGCTGTCTGCATTTTTGTGCCACAGCAACTCAATTCATGGCAGACATTGTCTGAAAACAGAGGGGAAAAAATGACGAGATGGCATAAAATGTAACATAAGTGAAGAAAAAAAATATGGTGTACTTTTTGGTTTTTGTTCATAATCTTAATTGAGAAACCTCTTGCTGACGCCACTGAAAGAATTTAAAATGTCACATTAGATTAAATCTTTTCAGATGCTCTGAGCAATATTATGAAAGACTTGAAAATATCAAATACTGTACAGTGGAACAAAATTGCAATGTATAAGGAGTCAGTAATTGAATGCTGAAAGACAAGCTTTAAAACAGGAAGTTCCTAAGTTGAAGTTACTTTGCTTAAATGACAGAAATCTCTCAATCGTGTGCTTAAGAAGAAAAGTTTAAAGAGACTATGACAACACAAAACATTTAAATTTTCATTCTGAACAGAAATTAGATGGTTTCAGATCAAAAGCAAGAATTAGTTTATAAAAATGTATGTGTATTTAAAGTGGAGCTCTATATACTGCAATATAATTTTTTTTTCCTAAATTTTAATCTCTGGGTGTCAACTGGCCTATTTAAATATTACCTTTCTGCTGCCCTTTCTTTTTACGTACCCACTCTAATTTCCTGCTGAGCTCAAAGGTTGAACTGGGGAAATATTTTCTCATCCAGTGAGTTCTACACTAAGTCACCTTTAATTCACCTTCCTGTGCAGAGAAAACCAGGAATACACCATGAAATAAAATAACAGCAGAACTCAAAGCTGGATAAGCTCCAATAGTTGAAAAGAACAATCAGAAAATGTAACAACAATTGTACAATGCATCTCAGAAGAGGATCATTTACACGCAGCGATGTTTTTTGTTAAACACAAAAGTTGATCATAAAAATCTATGAAAAACTTTCTTCATAAAGATCTAAGATTATCCTATGAATCGATATAGTAGTAAACCAACACAAACAGAGCATAGAGGAAGGAATTGATCTGTGATCTTTTATCTAAACCAGTGGTTCTCAAATGGGGGTACGTGTACCCCTGGGGGTACGTGGAGGTACTGCAGGGGGTACGTGAAGCTTTTCAAAATATCTTTAAAAAATCAGTCGGCTCCTCATAATAAGTCTTGGGAAAAATTATTTTGTAAAAAGTTCGATAAAATACAAATGTGTGTTCATACACTGAATTTTATATTCAGTATTTAGTTTCAATATCCTTTAAAATAAAACGTTTTGACTGGTTTTATACCTTCCTGGTGGTCACCGTCTTCTGTTTTTCTTTTTTGTTTAACCTTGCAATGTTTGCAATATGGATGTATTTGTCAGGTTCACTGATATAAGTTGTTTGGCTTTAGTAAATCAGACAGTGATTTTACAGCACTGTACCTCTTTTTAATTCCAAAAATGTTTTGCCCGTGTCAGGGGGTACTTGACTAAAAATATATTTTTAAGGGGGTACATCACTGAAAAAAGTTTGAGAACCACTGTACTAGGGTGTCCCTACGCTCTTTCAGGTCACATACTGATGTTTCCAGTTTTGTTAGAGCCAAATTATAGACAGCGTTTCACCAGGAGACCTAGAGTGAGGAGCCCCGCCCCTTTCCCCCTTGCGCCTCAGACAGAGTTCGGGGAAAAAGATGGCGGTCGTTCTTCGTTCGCTAAAGCTGTTCTTGTTTACAGGTTAGTAGTGTGAAGCTGGTGGAAACTGTCCCCGCTAAAATGTAAATTTACAAGTTCATTCGGTGCTGATTTCGTAATTACTTGCTAGACGTGTTTAGACGTTCGAGGGAAAAAGAGTGATTTTGTTTCATAATTACGGTTTGTAGCGATAACGGTCGTAAAACAGCCGTTATAGAAGTTTGCTACATGTTTCTAAACTTCGATACACTCTCCGACCCAACCTTATTAAGATTTCGGTGGTATCCTGACGGGTTGTGTTATCTTTTGATAGGAAGTGTTAAAGTTACTCTGTTACATGTACCGGAAATCAGTTCTCATCAGTTTCAAACATTTATTATAGACGTTACCACTTTTCCCCTACTACCCTGTAATTGATTCTACTGTACTAGCTTAAGCTAGATCTAGTCCTCTAAATATGCCCATATTAAATTATAGAACTAATAATATGATTACATTTTTCAGAGTTATTACAATTCAAAGAAATTAGTAGCCTTACAATTTCACTGAACTTGAGGAATAGTTTTCTTTTTATGTAAATCTGTAAGATTTAAATCGATTGTTGAATTGTTTTGATTTGGCCCATGGATGCTGTCACAGCTGGTGTGGGCTGATGTTGTTTATTGAAGTAGATGTAATATGGTTGTTTTGGAGCAACGGAAGGACACATGGACATGAATGCACAAAGGAATGTTCAATGTATGATTGCATGATTTCATGATTTTGACAATTTGTAATAAAACAGACAGAGTTTGGGGAAGAAAACGGCGGTCGTTCTTCGTTCGCTAAAGCTGTTCTTGTTTACAGGCTTCCCACTCGGAAGAAAGGAGAAGAAGAGACAAAACAAAACAAACATCAATTGTTACAACTGTTTCAATACAGCTGAGACATGTAACATAGGTATAAAAAACATTTTTTCTGAGGTAACAGCCTGCGATGTCATCGATGACATCACATCCGTCCCTGACTGTCACTGATGACATCAGACCGACAAAACGAACGTGATGTCATCGATGACATCGCAGGCTGTTCCTTCAGAAGTGCTTGAATAAGACGACCACGTGGTAATGTGAAGGCCTGTGAAGGCCATCGCTCCACCACGTGGACACAAGGGCCTGTGAAGGCCAGGGATCCTTCAGGGACCTGGCCTGTGAAGGCCCTCGCACCGAACGTGGACGCGAGGGCCTGTGAAGGCCAGGGATCCTTCAAGGACCTGGCCTGTGAAGGCCCTCGCACCGAACATGGACGCGAGGGCCTGTGAAGGCCAGGGATCCTTGAATGACCTGACCTGTGAAGGCCCTCGCACCGAACGTGGACGCGAGGGCCTGTGAAGGCCAGGGATCCTTGAATGACCTGACCTGTGAAGGCCCTCGCACCGAACGTGGACGCGAGGGGACTGTGAAGGCCAGGGATCCTTCATGGACCTGGCCTGTGAAGGCCCTTGCACCGCCACGTGGACGCGAGGGCCTGTGAAGGCCAGGGATCCTTCAAGGACCTGGCCTGTGAAGGCCCTCGCACCGCCACCTGGATGCGAAGGCATGTGAAGGCCAGGGATCCTTGAAAGCCCTGGCCTGTGAAGGCCCTCGCACCGCCACCTGGATGCGAAGGCATGTGAAGGCCCTGGCCTGTGAAAGCGCTCGCACCAGCACCTGTATGCGAGGGCCTGTGAAGTCGTGTAAAAGTAGTAGAAAAAGTTGAGTACCTTTCTACCGTTTCTACTCTCTGCTCCTTCCATGCGTTGCACTAGGGCAGTGGTTCTCAAATGGGGGTACGTGTACCCCTGGGGGTACGTGGAGGTACTGCAGGGGGTACGTGTAGCTTTTCAAAATATCTTTAAAAAATCAGTCGGCTCCTCATAATAAGTCTTGGGAAAAATTATTTTGTGAAAAGTTCGATAAAATATAAATGTGTGTTCATGCACTGAATTTTATATTCAGTATTTAGTTTCAATATCCTTTAAAATAAAACGTTTTGACTGGTTTTATACCTTCCTGGTGGTCACCGTCTTCTGTTTTTCTCTTTTGTTTAACCTTGCAATGTTTGCAATATGGATGTATTTGTCAGGTTCACTGATATAAGTTGTTTGGCTTTAATAAATCAGACAGTGATTTTACAGCACTGTACCTCTTTTTAATTCCAAAAATGTTTTGCCCGTGTCAGGGGGTACTTGACTAAAAATATATTTTTAAGGGGGTACATCACTGAAAAAAGTTTGAGAACCACTGATCTAAACTATTGCAAGAGATCATCATCTATGACTGCGCTGTAGTTTCATTCATTTTTCCATCTACCCACCTCCGCTTTGCTGCTCTGCGTCCTTTTAATGATGACCTTATCAGACTTCTAACAAGATTAGATTTGTGGAGTAATATTTGTCCTGTTTGATTGTTTCTCCCACATGAGCTGCTGATTTCTTCTCCTCAGCTCCTCCAGAATTACAACAGGCTTATTGAGTGCTTCTCTGATTAAGGCTCTCCTCTCAGTTTAGACAGACCATAAAAAAGTTTTGAAAGGATTTGATGACACTGTATTCAATTTAGGTGATTCACGGTTAAGGTGTATGAATACTGCACACATGTTATCTGGGTTAGACTGTGTAATTTAATGGGAAGAAGCATACAGGGAGATGCAGAAGAGAAATGAGAGAAGGGATAAGAACATGACGAAAAGGAAATCCACATGGTGGACATTTGAAGTTATAGCCTGGAATATTGAGGCAGATGAAGATAAATCAAAGTACCATAGAGAATGTGACTCAAACACACAGGAGAGAGAGATTCTATTGACAATAGGAGAAACGTTGCCTTTGTGACGTATTAGTTTAATCTAAACTGAATGGGGCGGGAGCAGAATTGTTCCACAGAGCTGCAGTCAGTGAGTGTTACCAATGCCAACCCTTGCACATTTCCATCCTGCATGTGACTGAAACATTGCAACCCAGCCTCACGGCTTAATGGGAATCTGTCCTGAAACAAAAATCATTGCATTTGTACTGATGGACATGCAGAGGGTTTTTAAATGAGCCGTGGCAGGGACAATGTGTCCCAGCCAAACATAGTGTCTAAAAGGCAAATATAATGAACAGAAAAGATTGCTGCAGTTTCTGTCTTGTTGTTTTTCCAGAAACGTAAAGAATAAATAGTGATGGAAGGCAAATATCTTAAAACCACTTTATTTTAGACATTATGCATGTTTTGAAAATATACTAAAAATATATTATATATATACTGTATATAAACACACAACACCTGAGCAGAAATGCTAACTCCCAGAAGTGCATTCGATTCTGATTGTGTACCTAGTTAGAGATGCCATCCCTCGGCGATGTCTTGTATCTGCACATTTGTGGGTCTCTTTCCGAGAAGTAGACTGCCTGGAGCTGGTTGGCCACCTGGTTCCTCTGTGCCAGCTATAATTCAATAAATAAGACTGACTGGAGATGGCTGCATTAGCTCCCCAGACCAGTCTGAGGGCAAACCATCCCACTTCTCTTTCTGGATGGGCGTGTGCGTGTGGGTGTGTGTGTGTGTGTTTCCAAACTTTAGTTACTCCTTCTCTTGCTTCATTTTTTTAGGGCAATGCTATTAGCTATTATTTAAATTACTAAGCATATTAGTTTGTGAATGTAATGTTCAATAATCGCTTAAGTTCTAATGACGTTAAAGACCTATCTAATGATATTGCTACAATGCTGCATTATCTCTGCATTATCTCTAATGGTCTATCGTTGCCTGAGCCAGGCAGCCACTGGGCGAGAGGCAGGGTTCATCCTGGACAGGTCGTCAGTCTGTCACAGGAATCCTACGTCAAGTTTTCAGCAAATACCAATGTTCAAAAACCCATTTGTTTCTGTGCTAAATTGTGTTATCTTTGTTATATTTAAAGGTTCAACAATAGAAATAGGACCAAACTGTGCCAGGCTTCTACTAATAAAGTGCCTAAGTACCCCTTGTAAAACAGATTCTGGATAAGATAGTTTGAAAAACAATCTGAAGACCTTTAAAAATATACATTTTTAAGTTTCCAGGTAATAACTGAATGTTAAGGGATTTATCACATAGTTGTAGACTACTTAGTTCCTACAAAATGTCATGAGGCACCATTGATATCTGGAGTCTTACACAACTTGTCAGACTTCACACAATCTCCTCAATGGTGTCATCTTGCAGATTCTGACAGTGATATTACAAGATAGGGAAAGTAACACATCTTAAGGCTTTCAGATTCTGAGTAATCTTAGGAAACATTAAAGCCTGATGGCTGACTGATCAGAAAGATGGTGGTGGAAGTAAAAGGTTGGAGGTTTTTCATATGCGATAAATAGGAGAGAGAGGAACATTCTAAAAGTAAATAAGACACAATGATGGGAGGTAAAATGTTATATTTAAACTTGAAAGTAGATCCCACGCTCCACTTTCCCAGCCTCTCCTTTTAAATCAAAATTTATTAAATTGTGCTACGTACTAGCAACTTGTCCATCGATGAACACTGAAGATAGGGACAAGCCCCACTAGAAACACTGTATGGACAAGTGTGTTCAGATAATGGATGGATGGATGGAGAAGCTCATGTAAGGTAAAAGGAAAAGACGAAGCCCTAATATCCACTGGAGTGCTTGTGTGTAGAAAGAGGTGTATTCATGTTGCTAAAGTTTAGAAAGTCATTTGCTTTAAAAGACTTTTCAACCCTCTTTTCCACTTCCACATAGTAGCTCCCAGTGAGATTTCCAGTATTCTTGTTCCCAGCATTATCATCATTAAAACAATTGTTTCTTCTGTCAGATCACCATTTTCAGAGTCTCCGTTGTCATCTTTATTAGCAGTGTTTGCTGCACCTTATATACATTCACCTAGACTTCACCCCGGTCTTATTCTGAATCTCTAAATCCCCTCTGAAGGGGTTAAAGGTGAGCCATCTCTCCAAGTTCACAAGTTTTCAAAGGAGGGCTGAAGATGACAAATCTCATCCAGCAACTGTCTCCAAATCCTCCACTGGAAGTAAAGGTGAACTGTCTCAAAGGGACAGAAATAGCTATAAGATATTATTTTGTACAGTTCATCAAATGAAAACATTTATGTTGCTGTCATCCAAGGACAACCCACCTCCACAACTACCTGTGCTCTTCAAGCTGTTTAATTTGTTTGACCAACATCTCTCCTTGTTTTAAAAGACTTTTAGACACAGGACGTACACATTTATTTTATTCAAACACTAGAAAATGTTGGCAGGTGTATGGAAGCAATCAAAAAGAGTTCAATCAAAATATTAATGTTATTTTCTGAGATTACCTTTTTGGATATTATCTTCAGCTGCTTTTAATAATGTCAAAACATCTTAGATTTTTGTGTTATATCAAGTTGCTAAAAGAATCAGAGTGGGTCATTTTCTCAACACAACACTACTTAAAAAGAATCATCTGGGTTAAAGTAGCCCCAGTTTAAACAAAAAAATAAGGCATTAATGATAGTGCCAGTTTTAAATTGTGTGCGTGTTTCGGTGTGTGTGTGTGTGTGTCTGTGCGCAGAGACAGACAGAAACCCCAGAAAATGTAATATATTAGATTTATTTCCACAAACAAGACGAGATAAAAGGGAGAGCGAGCCTCTGGTTATTGTTTCATAAGAGCAGACAAACTGGACTCTCTTCTGTGGTCGTCAGTAATGTCCAGTTTGTGAGGCTATTGAGTCACCAGTCAATATCTTACTGTTTGTAATTCAGAAATAAAGTACAAATGGCGCACTCTCGTTTGCATAAACAAAATGTAAATGTACATTTATTATTGTTAAAAAGAAAACTTTACTTGCTTCATTTTTTAGGGCAATGCTATTAGCTATTATTTAAATTACTAAGCATATTAGTTTGTGAATGTAATGTTCAATGTTGAACTATGCAGAAATTTCTTATTTCTGCTTATAATGGGTGTTGCATCTCACCCATTATTTAAGTACTACATAGGTGCTTCTGTATTCTCAGATTTTGCTCTAGAGATGTGTTATCAATTTCATTTGCCCTGAGCTGTTTCATTTTTGCTCTCTGCTCATTTTATTTTCAGTGTAGCTTATTTTTGGGGTTATAAACCTGGTACTGGAAAACTATTCATACTGTCCTTCAGGACATCCGTATGGCACAAGCTGCGTATGAGACACAGTGTTCCAGATCCAGAGAAAGAGAAACATGATTGTGATAAACTCTCATCATAGTCGTCTTTAACCTCTCCTACAGTCAAACTAGTCAAGACACTTATTCATAGAAAATTATTTTATGGATAATTTGGGCCTTAAATTAAGAATTAACGAGTGGAGCTTACATGTGAGGATGCAAATGTCCAGATATTCAGCCTGGTCTAATATGCTGCATTACTCTGCCAGCTGCCAAGTCAAGATAGCATCCAAATGATCCCATATTTGAATGAGCCAGATGTTGGTAGAATTAAAGGTACATTTAAATGTAATGCTCATTATTGCTGGGGAGTTTTGTTTTGTTTTTTCTCCCTTGCCTTTCCACTTTCCACCAGATACCTTTGGTGCAGATGAACTAAAATTAGGTTATTAGAAATGACAAAGTAAAAAGGTCCTTGTTCTGAATGAGCCTGTAGTCTTGTACAGCTGATATTGATGAAGAAAATTGAATTATTTTAACAGTGTCTAGTTGGATTGTAGCTTCATTAAGAGTTGTAAAGAAATTGGTTTCAGTGAAGGGTTTGTTTTTTATCACCTATAGAGTTCCTTGGGTGTTAATTCAATATTTAGTCAACTCTAAAACCGATGTCATTGTTCACAAATCCTCCTGTCCTAAAAAGCTGGAAGTGAATAAGTCCAGTTACAAAATTTAAAACTGCTGACGTTTTGAAATCTTAAGTTGAACAGTCAGTTGGCAGTAAAGAAAAGCTTCTCTCCTGACAGAGGAAGAACCTCTTCAGAAGAACAAGCAACAGAAAACTACGCAACATAAAACAGAGGACCTTTTCTGCATGATTGAATGGTTGCCCCCCGATGCTGACACATACAGACACCATAATTAGATGATGCGAATAATTATGATCTCAAGGTGAAGGTGGAGTTAGCGTAAGCTCAACAGCTTGTGACTTCTTTGACATCTGACCAACCGCACATTTCTGACAGATTTAGCAATTATCAAATCAATGATGACATAAAGCTGCACACAATGTTTTCTAATGTATAGCCAGACAATATTCATGGAAGGAAGAGAACCGTCTGATGCAATCAGAAGTAAAACATAGCATACACACAGAGTAAAAATCTGTTTTAAATGGACACTTGTGAATGTTTGAAGTGTATAAAATACAAGGAAAACATGTTTGTTTGTTTTTTTGATTGATTATTATACCAAATTGTCCACTGATGTATGTACAAATGATTAGTGCCTTTCTGCAGCTTGTCAGCTAATCAATTGTTTGTAATTGAAGAAGTGTGAGCTAGATTGATGTCATTTGTTAGAGAGGACTGTGGGAAGCTTATTGATGGAAAGAATAGCATTGATAAACTCACTGTTCCGCGTTTGCACAGCACAGGTTAGCACTGGGCTGGAAATAGAAATAGAAACTTTTATTTCGTATTACTGAGTACCACTGTAAGTAGCCAAGTGCTAAACACTAAAGGGGTCTTAAAGCTGTCAAAAACCTCTGCAGTCCCACAGACCTTTTATTGGCACTGCATGGGTTTTTAATTGTCTAAAATTGTCTCTCCATAAAGATGGGAATTAATTGAAAACCTGGCTGAGCTTGGAAGAAGCAGCTCCCTTTCTGCATCTGGAGGTCAATATGCGTTTTGTTTTTTTACTTGAGATTCATTCCTGTTAATAAAAGTTAACAAGAATGTTACAAGCCTGACAGTAGCAATGGAAAAGCACTCATGGAAGAGACAAAATTATGTAAATTAATTGTGTCTTGGTAAAATATTTAATCGGACAACCAAATAGGTACTGTGTTCACCAAATTCAAGTTTGCAGCAGTGGGAACAATAACAGATTACGATAGATTGCTATCATAATCTTTCCAACACGTTCACCTAATTGGATATGAACTGAGTTGTTTGCTGTGTTTGAGGCTGTTAAACCATGAATCTCAAGTGATAAACTGCTGTAGACTTAGTTTATTACTTTGGTAAATATTTTGTTCAAACTAAAACTGGGAGTCAACTTTCTGCAAGTTCTTATTCTGAGAAAAGTCAAGTCAATTTCGCAGCATAATTTATAAGATCCTGCATTGACTGTGTTTTCATGCTTCACTCTGACACCTCTCCTTCCCTGACCCTGATCACTGCATCTCCTCTTTCGTGACTGTCTTTAGGTTGTTTTTTTTTTATCTCAGCAGCCTTTTCCTCAGCTCCTTCCTTCTTGACCCCGGTAACTTTAATTCCCGCACTTTTCCTTCTTATTCAGATTTTGATCACCACTTTTAAAGCATTTTTCAAATTAATGGTGACTCACTGGATCCATGGGATATCTGTGATTTCAAGCCAACTACAGATTTTTGGGTAACACTTTATTTGACGGGTTGTGAATAAGACTGTCATGACACGGTCATAAACATGACATAACACCTGTCATGAACATGACATAACACCTGTCATGAACATGAGTGCTGCATAATTTTTAAAGTTTAATCAGTAATACTTTTATAACAAATTTATGTCAGATCATGATTTCTTGGTTAATGACAAGTTGTGATAACGAAGACATTTTGAATAATGTCAACTTTGTATTAAAAGTGTCATGGTTTACCGAATGACCCTTTATGACAACAGTCATAAATATTCATGAAGACTTACTCATGTTCATGACAGGTGTTATGACAGTCTTATTCACAACCCGTCAAACAAAGTGTTACATATTTTTGTTCTTCCAATAGTCTCACACAAATTA
Organism: Xiphophorus couchianus; assembly: GCF_001444195.1. Lineage (NCBI taxonomy): Eukaryota > Metazoa > Chordata > Actinopteri > Cyprinodontiformes > Poeciliidae > Xiphophorus > Xiphophorus couchianus. The sequence goes on from NC_040232.1 coordinate 20,462,128, forward strand.
AAATTGACCTTCCCCCCTTCCCTAACTTTGTCAAGTTATCTGCACCCATTTTGAAATTTATGAACCAAAATTTGTCTGAACATTTTTAGGATGATAAACAAACTTGTATAGTGAGCTGGTCATTTTTTCCAGCATCATAAATACGTTTCTCCAGTACAAATGTCTATAAAGCTGCAACAGCAGAACAGACTGTAAATCACAGACAGTGAATCTCAAAGACTGATACAGTTGAAATGAGAAGTTTATATTCACTCATTAAAAAGACACAAACGCTGTTTTTCTCACAGTGTGAAGAGAAATCAGGTCAAATTTCTCTTGTTTTAGGTGAAAATGACCAAACAGAATGAGGGAACATGTCAGAGATTTATTTATTAACGTCTTCAAAATCAGAAGTTCACATACACAATGATTACTGTCTCTTTAGACAAAGACGGAAAGCCCAGATGCTGATGTCACGGCTTTGGGAACATCTGATTGGTTAACTGACACATTTGAGTTAATTTGAAGCACAGCTTTGGATGTATTTTATGACCAAACATTTCAAATTCTTTCAGTCTTGGAATGAAACTAAAAAAATTGTTACCAATCCTAACCACACAAAAGCTCATCCTTCTGAAGAAAACTCACATAATCCTATAAGAAAATAATTGTTGCTAGTCTTTGCTCCAGAAAAAAGCATTAAAGCTTTTAAGGTCATGGGAAAATTAAACATTGAGAACATTCCCTCTAAAGCAAATAAAATTTCTATTGCCTTTTGGGACTTCAGTGGGTGATATCAACTGGCAACATATAAAGATGTGGAGGCTGTATATTATTCAGAGAGCAAGGCGAGGGATATCTTTTTTAAACCGCTGCCAGCCTGCTCTTCTTCCTCCACACTGAACTCTGAAGCTTACTGTCTCCTCTACCAGGATGTGTCTCAGGGCAGCGTGGCCATTGCACCATTTATCAATAAGAAATAAACTCTGACCTGTCCAAAAATATATAAAAAAATAATGAGGACCTAATTTAATGACTTTGAAAAGTTTAGTAAAAGGTGATATTCATCAGTCAGCTTTGCGGTTTGTTTGCAGCTTGATTGGTTTGTGTCACTTAACCCTTTCATGTATAGTGGTCACTACAGTGGACAGATATCTAAAAGCCATTTTCTTGTGCTTCTTGTGGATTTTTATGTTATAAATGCACACAGACCACTGAAGTGGACACTAATGCATCATAAAATATACCATCAACCACTGGTCATCAGCTGCAAATGCAAGAAATTATTTTTGTTAAATCCAATATGGCCGACAGACAAAAAAGCATGCCAACCGACCGTGTCCCTCCTTCTACTGTAGACGACTCTTGCAGGTAAAAAAAATATTGTGACATCAGTTAACCCATAAAGTACCATACTACTGATGTATTTTTCAAATAACAACTTTGTATTTGGAGAAAATTTCAATTGATCACCTAAAAAAAATAAAATAAAATAAAAAGTTTCCTACCTTTTTTTTATGCCTTAAGAAAATACAAAGAAAATTGGGAAAAAAAATTCTGACACAAAGGTTCATAATTTATGCATGAAAGAATAAAAAAAGGTTTTAAAGTTCAGTAACATCAGGAAGTTTTCTTTGTTATGATCTTCATCAGTGCATGGTTTAGCAAAGAGCTGTAGACTATATTTTGACTGAATTTGAGGTCATGTTTTAGTATATTTTATATTATTTTTAAACATATTGTACCAGTTAATCACAACAAATGTGGACTCGAGGCACTTTACAAGACCCAACTTAGGCAATTAATTCCAATACAATCCAATTAATATGTAATCCATGTCGGACCCAATCACAAACAGTCTAATTTTATGCTTAATCGTATTACAGTTCAAATTGTGCTGAGGACAGAAAGCTATCTGTCAGAGAAAACTTGTCTTTGCAGCAGTCGTTCCTAAACAAGCAAAAAGCTTCACATGTAGAAAGTTAAATTTCTGACAATCTTAGAGGAGTCATTTAAACCTCCTCAATGTTAAAAATAAAATCGCTTCTATTTTCGGCATTTAGGCCAGCATGTCAGGTAGAAGATGAATATTTAATATTTTGACAAACCCCTTGCTAGTTTCTCCTATTTTAGTCAGAATCAGCAGCTGTTTTAAGGCTCTGTCACATTGTCTGGATTCTAAAAATGACAAATCCACTGTTTTCCAATGCAGATACCTTTGATTGGACAGAAATTAAAAGGCCTCCTCTGTGGGTGATAATTGATCTCCTAATAATCCCTGGTGAACTGTGTCTTATATTGCCTTTTGCATCTGCTTTGCCTTTTTTTCCCCCCTTTGGCATGGCAATGCAGCAGCTACAGCTGACCTTCAACAAGCACCAAGAAATAAAAGAGAGCACATAAATCCTGCCCAACCTTTTCCTCATAGTCCAGCATGTTTTCAAAATGATTTGAGTTGAGTTATTATTGACCTTGAAGATTCTTTGTGGCTTGTCATCATCTTCTTTATCTAACCTTTTAACAACCATGAGAGCTTCTACGTAGACGGTGATTCTCAGCCGTTGAACCTTTACTTGTTTAGACGCACTTCAGAAGAATAGAGGTCACAAAACATAGGTGGTCAAAACTTATAAACTCAAACAATATCGTACCAGCTGTCAGGGATGAACTTTACCAGCAAGCAAAGAACAAAAAACATTTGCTGTAGGACTGAATTTACAAGCAGTTCAATAAACACTATTATTATTAATATATTATTTATCATTTGTAGTGATGCATGTAACAGGCCTCTCTTGCAAATGAGACGAGTCTCAAGAGATTTTCCTATATGAATAAAGGTTTATATATTTACCCAACAAAATCAAAGCAAGGATGTCATTTATTTTTCATATGAGCTGCCAGATATGTTCATTAAAAACAATTTTCTCCAAAAATTATTAGACAAAACTACTATTTTTGTATTAGAAGATTGAACAAATACATAGTCTTGCACACATTCAACCCTAGAATACATCAGTGTAGAGCAACCCAGAAAAAATTAGGAAAAAACTGGGAAAAGTTTGGAATAAACTGCCAAATGTATAGGATTTTTCCAAACACGGTGCTTGCAAGTGTATTTGAGTTAGCAGTGCCAATCTTTACTTGCACAATCTGTATGTCTATGTTGGTAACAGTGTGGGAGCAAAGACTAATTTTAGAAAGCAGATGCTATACAAATGTTTTACTAAGTATTAAAACATTTCAGCTATTCAGGCTGTCCTTCTCCACTGTCAACAACCAATATTACAGATATCTCAGGCATGATGCATTCAAGGACATTTGTCTATTTTGATTCATAAAGGGAACATTGTTAATATTAAAAGCAGAAATAGACGAGAAGAAACCTATTGCTGATTATGAATTTAATTTTATATCATGCAAGGTGAAAAGCTATTCAAGGAACTCATCTGTATTTTATCAAGAAAACATTTTTAACTCACGGTAACCAACTGCAGATGAATTAAGAGTGTTGTCCCTCCTTTTGTAAGTGGGGTCATTTTCTGATCCATCATGTCAATTTAAATTCAGCTTTTACTCATACTGAGCAAATCTTTGCATGACTAAAACAGATTCAACACCTTCTTAAGCCTCACCGTGTTATGCTTAACAAGTCTAAACAAATTCTAAGATTGCAAAAGTATTCACTAAACCATACAAACCATTAAATTCAGGTGTGTCAACGGTGCATAACATCCAGCACCAGCATGCAGACTCCTGCATTTCTGAGTGGACCACATTCAAGAGCTCACTAAAATTGAGTGTGGTGCTTTAATGATATACCACTTGTACAATAAGATATGCCATGACATTTTTTCACATTATTATAACTATGTGTAAGTAAGTGGAAGTGGAAGCAGATCAGCTACAATGTAGGAGAAATCGCAATGTGACAAAAGTTCATAAGTAAATGTGGGTCACCAGTGTTGCATGGAGTCAATGGCTGCAGACATCCAAACTTCTTGTGGCCTTTAAATTAGCTCAGAAATGGTGCTTAATAAAGCACTTTTTGAATAAATTAGAGCAGAGATGGTAAGTCTTTCCCGGCGTCAGTGTTTGACCTCAAAACTTCTGCTTCTAGAAGAATGGATGAAGTTTCCTATTAAACACGCTCATTGAAGCTGTCATATCTGCAATGAATGGAGTTTATTGTAATAAATACATTAGTTTGGAATGAGATGTCATTAAAATTAATGTTTGTGTGAAGGTAAATGACTTAATATTTGTGGTAATATGGTGCATTTAAGCAAAAATACCATTTCTATATACAGTATTTCTAGCTTTCCATTTATTTCTTTAGATAATGGGAAGCTTAGATATTGTCATAAGTGTTGTGCAAAACCATCAGAAAAATACATTCATTGCTATCCAAGGCAATTTTCAAACACACAAAATTCACTCCGTCTAAATGATGCTTTTAAGCCAATTCAGTTTTTTAGTCATCTTTCCGGTCTGCTGTACGAGAAGACACTCAGTCTATTTCTGGATTTGATCTTTATTTTGTGAGAACTGAGAATCCAACCTCACACTTGTAAAAAGCTCTGAAAGGTATGAGTAACAATATGCTGACTTAGAGTCAAATAAAATTGTTTTCTACACATGATTTTATTATTACTGTTTGCAGAAGATATTACTGCATGCAGTAATATCTTCTTTTCATCTCAAATGTCCAACCTGTTGTAGTTGTCAGCAGTCTTAAGCATGCAACATCCTAACATTTTGTACATCTAAAGATCTCGATTAGCCCTTTATTTGCACTGTTGCATTGTTTTATTGTGAACATCTTTGTCTCAAATGTTTAGAATTTACTATATAAGCAAACAAAGTGTCCTTTTCCTAATTATTTTTATTCTTGGATGAGTCAAAAAACAATTAACAATAAACAATAATAATTAATTTTTTTTTTTCTTTTAAGCCTCAATCATGGGTCCGATGTCTCCAGAAACATCCGCTGGACAAAAAAAGGTGGAAGCGATGAGTGTTGATATTTTCACAGCAGACATTAAATGTGATTTTATTTGGAATAGCAATATTAGAGGCAGGATATGTGCTGATATTATGTGTAAGGGGAGAAACTGCTATCAGAATTCAGAATTTATTGAAATGGCTCTCCGCTGTGTTGGTGAAAGCTCCGGTCTAAATTGTATTCACAGTCTCACAGTGAAAATCACAATTTCCACTAACAAGTGGTTTGGACTGTCTTGCTTCTCATTCCCTTACTCGGTGTAAAAACCGATAAACACCACAGCTGTAGTGGAAATGTAAGTTGATATCATCACCATATAAGCTATACAAACAGCATATTGATACCATAAACCTCTGTAATTGTGATACTGGCTGTCAAGCATGGTCATTTATATAGTGAATACAGCCGGGATGTGAGAATAATTCAGGCTTTTATTACTGGACAGCAATTTAGCAACTGCTTGCTGTAGCATAATCATATTCAAGTAATGTCTATAATGATCCTGCGACCTAAGCTTGGCTTTTCAGCAGCCTCTAAATCACCTTTGCACTCAAATGAGAGACGGTGTTTACTGCTGTATGTACATATAAGTGCAATTAACTGTGTAATGTTCTCTCACAGCAGAGCTAATTGAGTTAGGGTGAGATCTTTTCCATGTTGGTCGTTCTAAATTAATGATCTGCGAGAAGTATCAATTTTGCTTATTAGATGACGTAGCATTGCTAGTTTAAAATAAGTTTTCTCACAGTCAGTCTCAGGTGTAAAACCCATCACAAGGTCAATTTATTCCCATCTCCATTAAGTGAACACTTGGATTTTAAAGTCGGAAAGAATATTCTCAGTAAATGAATATTTATAAATATGAATATTTATTCATGGGTAAAAATCCACAAGGAAACAAACTCTTTAATAAAAGGGAGCAGGGGTCTGCAAACTTCCATAATGAAGCCCAGGCGCAAATTCAAACTGGAAGACTCTTTTATCGCCACCGGGACCCGTTAATTGAAGCGACCTGCCCACAATCGTCGACCTATCAACGCCGGACCAAGCCACGTCACGTCCAATCATCGACCAAGTCCCAGCTGATAAGGACCTTCATTCATGGCGTCCTTCGCTCTCCAGCCGAGCTCAACCCACCACCACCCCTTCTCCTCCATTCGCCCGGTCCTGAGGCCCGCACCCTTCTTCAACCTCCACCACCAGTGCCGGGCCCCGGGGGATGACGTTCCTAACAGCATCGGGGATGCTCATCTGAAGCCTATCGCTAACGCTGCGATAACCGTTATCTCCAGCCGGGGCCCGAGCGCCAAAGACTTTAAATTCTGTTTGTCAATAAACTCTTCTAATTCTCTTCTTATCTCCGTCTGAGTCTCTCCAGATTGAAATGGCATTTTAAAACTTTAGCTAAAAATGATCATAACTAACAGACGTTTTTAAATATTGATATGTTAACAAATGCAGATTTTAGTAGTTTCCCAGTTCTGCTTCTTTAGACCTATATTTTTATTGTCATTAGGTTGGAAACTATATGCCTTTTTTTAATCTTCCAAAAATATCCACATTCCACTTAATAAAAGGTCAGAGCAAGATGTGAGAGAAAGAAAATATGTTGTCTTTTTGCAAAGGCTTTCAAGTTTATTTTAAGATGTAAGAATAGAAATACATTTGTGGTTCTTTAAAACTACAACAAATTTCTTACAGTAAATATTTATCAAAAATGAAAGTTGTCTTTTTATACAATACGTCATTTAACATTTGCAGCTCTGAACCAGTTTTATTTAGCCATCTAAATAAACTAAAGGGGAAAATGGCTGCAGACCCTCTGTTGAGAGCAGAAAATCAAATCCATTATGAGCCAGTAACCAAAAATCAAGCTTACAATGCAAAATGTCTGCTTGTTACCAATTAAATAAAAAGTAAAGAACATCTAACATAAACTTAGGTTAGTTTAGGCCCCTTCTCGATGCCTGGACTGTAAGAGGATGTGTCGGGAAGAAGTCATTGAAGTCTTAAACATATCTGAGATGCGAAATGTCAGCATAATAAACAGAGTCAACTTAGTCAAAAAATATTGATTTATCATAAATTAAAACATTTATTGCAATTAAATTTTGTCAGGGTGATCAATTTAGGCTCTGACCCAGTTTTTTCAAGGCTGTCTCTTTTCAGCTGAAGCTTCTAGCGAAAGAGTTGCTATGAGGAGACTGATCAGACAATGATCAGTCTCAGACAATAATCAGACAAGAATCATTAATTAATGTCATAATTGGAGTATTTTTATGGGATCTGAGACAAAGGTTTTTTTTGGTGGGTCAGAAATACCTTTATCAATATTTTTGAAAGACCAGCCTGTTATTCTTTATTTTAATACAGAACCTACGGTGGCCGACAGGTGCAAATGCGCAGCAAAAGAGAAAACATGCAAACAAACAAAAAACACGCGCACAAATTAAATGCGGCAAGCAAAAAGCGAATAAAATGCAGCAAACAAAAAGAGAGACGCAAACAAAAAAGAAGACACCCCCGAATGAAATGCAGCAAACAAAAAGTGAGACGCAAACAAAAAAGAAGACACCCCCGAATGAAATGCAGCAAACAAAAAGTGAGACGCAAACAAAACAGAAGACACCCCCGAATGAAATGCAGCAAACAAAAAGTGTTGAAAACGGAAGTGCTCCAGACCACTAGGGGGAGTCAAAGAGTCGAGACCGAGCCCAGAACGGTATGACTGACACAAAGTCTATCACGCTACCTATAAATTATTCTGTTATTCTATAATATTATAAAAGACGGCGTATCTGAAAAGAAATATAGTAATACGTACCTTTACTTTCTTTCAAATTTCTTTCTCTGAATCTTGCATCTGGTCCCATAGAAATGAATACTATTTTCTTTGACTCCCCCTAGTGGTCTGGAGCACTTCCGTTTTCAACACTTTTTGTTTGCTGCATTTCATTCGGGGGTGTTTTCTTTTTTGTTTGCGTCTCTCTTTTTGTTTGCTGCATTTCATTCGGGGGTGTCTTCTTTTTTGTTTGCGTCTCTCTTTTTGTTTGCTGCATTTCATTCGGGGGTGTCTTCTTTTTTGTTTGCGTCTCTCTTTTTGTTTGCTGCATTTCATTCGCTTTTTGCTTGCCGCATTTAATTTGTGCGCGTGTTTTTTGTTTGTTTGCATGTTTTCTCTTTTGCTGCGCATTTGCACCTGTCGGCCACCGTAAGAACCCAATCCAATGAATGTTGCAGAGAAAATATGCAGGAACCACTTAGAAATATTATGTGGGATATAATTTGCTATGTTTTGCTGAGCAGACACTGGCACACAAAATCCTCTCTTAATTATTTTACTTTGCTGTCAGCAAGTTAAAGCTGTTTTTTTTTAACCCAAAGAAGCATTGAACTAAAGAGTAATCCTAAGATTCTTCAAGCCAGGACTGTGCTGACTCGATGAAAGCAGAAAGTTTAAGTTCTAAACTAAATCATGAATTCACTAACTTCAGAAAGAGCACAGTTTAATGTTCTAGGGCTCTGAATTCACAGCACTAACAGACCTCCAGTGATTACCTCCACTACTGCCAACAAACATACATCCATCCTTAGCCCCCGCGCTCACCGACAGACGTTTCACTTTTCAATCGGTGATAAATCTTTCCATTCAGCAAACACCCCTCCGACAGCGTGAGGAATCACTTGTCTGCAGGGGTTTCTCGCTGGGAGCTCTTGTAGTTTGTATTTACACTGCCAGCATATTCAGTGTAAATGAGCTTGGAGGGGGATCAGAAGAGGTATTTCGTTGAGCCGGTGTGCCCTTTGCTGATGCAGCCGATTTCTACCGCCGTTAGCACACTTTACTGAGTTCCTGCTGGTCTGATGGGAGAGATGAACACATAAGAGAGATGCTGAGGTTTACTGGAACAGCTCACAAAATGTTTATTAATAACAACTATCCACATTTCCAGAAAAAAATATGTAGGCATATAATAATTTTCAGTGCTAAACATCTGCTCAATAAATGTAATTTCAGTTCATCTTATTTTTGTCCTGTTATTTTACAACCAATGCATATATAAACTCAATTTGGTCCAAATCGTGATAGTAATGCTTGTGGATATATGGATTAGCCTCACGTAATCTAACATAAGGTGCCTCCCTGCATGCTGCATTCCTCCTAAATAGACATATGAACCTCATGGACACCCTAAATACCCACGGTTTCCCTCGCTCAATGTCGAAACAAAACTTCCAGGAACATAGTAAAATGGTTCAAAGATGGTTCTGACATATGCCTGAAAAACTTCGAAAGTTCGTCAAACTAACTCGTGACTCCTAACGCTGCCCCAGAGGCAGCACCTGTTGAGATACAAACATCCAACTAGTGCACAGCATGTTTTGCTCCAAATGAGTGATGGTGATGAAACATGACAGCTGAACACAAAATGCCACTGGCATGAAAGCCAGGTGAACTCTGCCAGGACTGTGCTGACTCTATGAAGTCCTTGCAGACTGTGCTTGGTTTAGATCTAAGGCGATCTAAAGAGTCGCCTTAGATCAGCAGCACAACATAATGTAGAAAAGGAGGAACCTTCCTCTACAATACATTCAGGAGCCAACCCTGTCTGTTGTGTTTCTGCCTGAGTTATTGGACTGACTGTCAGTCTCACAAACCTTATTCAAACCTCTATTACAGTGGCAGTAATATTAAGAACATAGTGTGCAATGAATAAGTACATCAGCAGCTGCGGCATTTGATTTATTCCTATATACCACATGTCAATGATTTCCTATATGAATCTCAAATGTTGTGAAATTGTACTAGCAGATCTGATATAAAACTGTTTCACAAGTGTTTTCAACCAAAGAGAGTGCAGTATACTTTGAATCAATATATATATATATATATATATAGAAAATCAGGAAGCATAATCAGTCACAGTCACTGAATATGTCTATATTTCCATATGAACATAAATGCCTTTTAAAGTTGGTCTGATTTGAAATAAGATGAAGAAAAATGTCCATCAAATCAGCCAGACTTTATATTTGAACAGCCCTTTTACACTCTGTCTTTATAAATCTGCTAAAAACCTCCACCATACAGCTGAATGTCTGACTCATCAGTCAATCACAAGCTGTTTGGACAGAGGAGATAATCACCTCCTTGTATTATGAGTTAGGTTGATATCTGTCAGAAGCGAGTTGTTTCAGGGACAATATCCTGCAGCAGAATTGGTAACAAACTGTTCTGACATCCACCTGACCTTACGTGTCTGTAAAACAAAAAAGCCGAGGCAGAACGCAGCAGAACAGCCAAGCTTTGGAAAGATTTACCCTCTGGGCGGATGCCGCTGTGTGTTTTGAGGGCAAAAAGATTTGTGTGGAAGGTACTCCATTATTTGTTCACCTGATAACTAAAGAGGGTTGGTCTTCTTTTATCTGTTCTTGCCCTCAATCATTGGAACATATCTTCTTAATAATCAAATAGATAATGCTGAAAACACTTTACACACATTCCTTAGATGGATAACCTCCAGGTTCCTCTTACCTCTAAAGCACAGGTCTCAAACTCCAGTCCTCGAGGGCCACTATCCTGCAGTTTTTAGATGTGCCACAGGTACAAAACGCTGTAATGAAATGGCTTAATTACCTCCTCCTTGTGTAGATCAGTTCTCCAGAGCCTTACTAATGACCTAATTATTCTATTCAGGTGGTGCAGCAGAGGCACATCTAAAAGTTGCAGGACACCGGCCCTCGAGGACTGGAGTTTGACACCCCTGCTCTAAAGTATCGGAGGTGGTTTAATGTTAGAAATGACAATGTAGCTGTTCAATAAACAAATGTAAACCAGAATAGAAAGGCTGAATAGGCATGTCCTTACTGCTTCGACTCTATTTGATAAAGGGATGAATTCATCTTCCCTCCATCTAGGCCTCATTCTTCTCTTTTATTCATTTCTCCACGTTCTGGGGGCGAGATGAGCTCAAGAAACCTGTGCTTTAAGGGAACACAAAACTCCAAAAAAGTTTATTGGTGACTGCAGCAAATGATGCTTTTACAATAATATCTCAAAATGAAACTAGTGTAACATAAGAAGATGTAAAGAAAGCAAAAGAAATCCAGGAGTATGAAGACATGAACAATAACTTGCAGGCTTGTGGTGATAACATGCATAAAATCAATTTTTTGACAGACAAGAACTCCATTCAGTTAAACTTAAACACCCTGAAACCAAGTGTAGCAAATCTCCCTGCAGTATAGCTTTACATGGCATCATATTAATGACCCACATACACAAATGGTGTTGTGTTTGGGATTATCTCTCTTCATTATCCTGGATCCTTAATAAAACTCATATTTCAGGTCATTTTGTAGCACACCTCCTTGTAATAAGGGGATGTTTATGTCGTCTAAATGTTCATATCGTGACATTTGTTACCACTGTATTCAGACAGAGATGAAACATTAAAATAAGAGGTTTTATAATTCTGTTGAGTAAATGTAACAGCTACACCTGTCAAAGTTGCAAAGGCCCTCTGACTGAGCTTTTAGCTTCTGGCTTTCCTCCAAATGACCACGTAATTACCCTGTATTAAAACCAACCCTTGCTGGCTCTGTGCAAGAAACTACTCGAGATCAGAGGGGCAAGCCTAAGTGACAGTTTTTCTGTGGCTGAAAGTGCACTCGGCAGTACTTTCCTGTGTTCACAGGCTGCTGACTGGTAAAAAGAGTCATACCTATCCAGCTACAACTAGAAAGTGGCTTTGTGGGAACACCACAGATAATAAGCGCATCATCATAAAAGTGTTTTTAGGCAATTTTGTGGCTCATAATTTGATTTGGAAATGTCTTTCGAAGTAGGGCCAATAATAATCCACTTTGACTGTGATGGTTTGCAATTGTAGAGAAGCTTGCTTTCCATGTAAATGTTACAAAGAAAACAAAATGGGTCTTTAAAGGGCAATGAAATGCTGCTGGAGTATCACTACAATTATCTTTAAGAAGGAAAATGTGAACAAAGCAGCCATAAATGCCAGTAAGGCCTCCTGCCTGCTGTATTACTTTGCATTAATTGTCCATTTGTGAAGCTTACATAGCGTCAGAAATGCATAAAAGTGATGGCGCTTCATGCCTCATGCTGCATAACCACAGGTAAGCTTTGGGAACAGTTGCAATGACCATCTATAAACATCTGAAGATGGAGGGAAAAAACAACAAAAAATACAATGAGACGTATATAAACATGAAGATGGTCAGATTAAAGTCAAAGAGCACAACAAAGTTAGCTTCTTCTTCAGTTATATTGTACTCGAGTAGCAATTTGTTGTTCTCTTCACACATCATTGATTGCTGATCTATAGCATTATAGCACGCACCCACACAGTTTAACACCGACCTGAGACCTGCTACTACAGAGTCGGCTCATCTCATTGCTTCTTTCAAACACCCCATGTTGCAGTTCTTGGTGAATCCAAACACTCTTCTAGTACCAAATGTTGAATGACTCAGCTATTGTTACTGTCAGAATGTTTCATTACAGCCATCTGGAGCCATCAGAGACACAGAACCACCACATTACACATTTTTACATTTACGTCATCTCAGTCAAATACTACAGCACAAATTTACCAGAGGGTGGCTGGATCATCATTAGACTACTAGGATCCAGGCAATCATTCTTCAGACACCTTGCTGTTTCTTGAACCTCCCACAACCCGTCAGTTAAATTTGTGACTATTGAAACTTCTTAGTGACAAACCTGAAATTAAGCTGAGTTTAATTTCATTGTTTTGCTTTTGTAGTTAGGTTAGCCTATTTTAGAAATCCTGAGCTGCTTAACATCCAACCGTGTGAAGCTACACAACTGTAGCTTCACATTCGTTTCTGTATGAAGCGGATGTGAAATTATTTTAATACAGCCTCTTCTGGGCTTAAACACTCATGCACCTTTTCACTTACTTCTCGTGACAAGTTTATATGTGAGGTTGTGTGGGCCTGCCTGCCTGTATAGACATGTTGATATTCTGGTTCAAAGGTTACGTCATATGACACCAAGTCACGAAGGGAAAAAAATCATCATTTTTGGTGAAAGAAAACATCTCATTTTGAGCAAGATGGGCAACTTAAACAAAGCCCTAACAGTCCTGAATAACCTCTGGTGTTTCTATTTACACGGTTACAGCATCATCAAACTTGATTTTCTTAAGTTGAGTGGGGATTTGCTCAACTGCTGGAAACTTAGCAATTTCTGATGCGCAGGATTTTTAAGTTTGCATTAATTATAAATAGCTCGTCATTTGGCGTATGTCCACATTTTCATTGAATGCTTCTTTAATTAATTATTAGCTGTAGAACAGCTAATGTGGTTTCCTTTTTACACCAAATGGAAACAGTTCTTCACTCAGTGTATTTCAACATTTTTCTGAGAGGCCTTTGAGATATTTTTTCATTTTCTCCCAAAAAACTGTTTCAAAAACGCTTTTAGTTTGCATCATTTCACATCTATTTCTGAAGTCTTTTTATGGTAGGATCTCTATTGCACAAAAACATAAGAAAACCAAGAAAACCCCACTGCTGCTTTTGGAGCATAAATGGGAACTTAGCATGAAAAGGACATGACCTCCAACAGTTTTCCCATAAATGTACTCCTCCTGAAAGCTGAACTCACACCTCAAATTGCACTAATGCAGTAACTTTTGTGCAAAACACAACACAAACCGGTTTCCATCTATCCCCATTTAAATCCAATGACCCCTGAGTGTAGATGAATAAGACACAGTTGTGGTGTGCTTTCTCCAATAAATGCACAAAATATGTGCACATATTTTTCCACACACAAACTTAATAAGGAACACAGAAATTAGTAATAAGCAAAGAGGATAATAAGTCAATTAAAACAATGGTTTGATAGATAGTAACACATTGACTTTACACTGCAGTACCTGTAGTAATGGGCCTCGGAATATGTAGTTGATACAGATATTAGGGCCAAAACAGACATACAGGACAGACAACCATGAACACCCACATTCATACTGGAAGACAATTAAAAACTGAATTTATGATGTTGTTGCTGTGACTAAAATGTACCAATAATTCAATTTAATTCAGTTTATTCATATAGTTTCACTTCACAGCATGCCATCTCAAGACACTTTACCAAACAAAAGTAATTTCAGCCAAATATATTCCAATTATTCCTAGTTATCAAACCTTCCATTAAGCTCAGTTTATTACTTAAGTCAGTTCAAAACATTTTCTATAGGGAAACCAAATAGATTGCATCAAGTCATTGGTTCCAAGTATGCCTAATATCCATTATATCTTGGCTTTTTATGTGTTTTGACCTCTAACAGAAATAAATGCTGTTTGTACAAGGTGACCTCAATGCTTTTACCAAGCATTCTCTCCTCTTGGATGAGCCCATAGAAAAATGTTTAATCTGGTAAGGCATTCCTATCGCCTAGCTGTCCACATAAAGGTTAGTGATAAAAATCACTCTCGCCTATAACAACTAATGTGGGTTTTAAAATGAAAGCAGCTTTCAGAAACAGAAGCCTCGTTTCATTGCCGTGTCTTAATCAAACCAATACAAGCATGTCTGGAAAGAATTACCTGCAACACACATTTTATGCTTCATCATCATTCAGCATAAAATTGATGAAGTGTTAAACAGATTGAATAAGTACACAGTTGTATGAATCACTGACTATCTGTTTATAATGTAGGTTGTGAAGCTGCATGCTGACCAAGCTTCATCTGCCTCAAACTGATGTCACTGTTTGCTAACTGACTGTGCACATTTCAACTGGACTAAGACAACTTTGGCATGCCCAAAAATAAAGACTGCAGAATTCTTTATGTAGATTAGAAATGCCTAAAATACTGCAACAAATTTTGTAAACAGAACTTATCCAATATCTGCATCACAACATGGACTGAATCGTTCTTGGATTGGATACCAGACTTACAATTATACTTACAATTTGAAAGTTTAAGCTTCATAACAAAAATTGTTTTGCACATTTACAGTCAAGCCCAAAAATATTCATACTCCTTGAAGAGTTAGGAAATTAAGAGATAATTTTATTCAGCCTAGAAGTTTGTTCTGATTGTAAATGGCAGATAGACATGATAAATAGAGGAGGTCTGCAAATGAGGAATTGCAAACTTCAGTGATAAAGGTAACTGAATTACAGATATATAATTTTTTATTCCAACCATTAACCCGTATATCTACTGTGAAGTAAAAGAGTATTTTGAAATTTTAGCTACCAATGTTACGCCATATTTTATTAAACTATTAAGGTTTAATTCCTTGAGTGAAATGAACTTGTGCCCTCTTCAGTCCCAACTCTGTTGCCCCGACATTTGAACCCATCATGCACAGACTCAGACCTCCTAGGAAATAAGATAAAGTGCATTTCAAGGACAAGACCCTGCAGCCCTGCTTCATGTTGTAAAGCTGTCATGGCTCATCTCTTTCTATGCTTCTGTTCTTTTACTCTCTTCCTCCATTTCATATTTGTTGTCTTGACATATTGACATGTTGTCTTGACTTATTTTACTTATCCAAACGTCCTTTTCATGTCCAACTCATTGAGGAAAGCATTGAGGTCACTTTATGCAAACAGCATTTATTTCTGTTTAAGGACAAAACAAAGTACACATAAAAAGCAACGATATAATGGACATTAAGCATACTTGGAACCAAAACTTTTGAATTAGATAAATGCAGAGTTTGCAAAATATGTATCCCATTATTTTAACAAATGTCACTCTAGACTCTACATATATAGTTGGGAGAGGAACAATGGCAACAAGTAGAAACAACTAATTGAAAGGGGAGTGTTTAGTGCAGTATTCTTGGTAAAGACACTTCCCAGAAGGAAATTAAGGACATTTTCCCATCTTATTCATGTTTTTAGATGACTGGATTGACTGTCCAAGTTAAAAAGCAGTGAATATATCAATTGCTGAGACTTACTTGAGTGCTAATTTTAGTTGTGGTAATTTTAATATGGTGACGAAACTAAAGATCTTCTCCTGCTTTTTTAGTTAGGGGAGTTCATCTTCCTACTATCCCAAACACACCTGACCAGTTCAGCACAAAAATAATGAACATAAGTGTTACATCCCATAATTTAACTCCCTCACTAAGAACTGTCAGTTGAATCAAAACTAAAACCGTACACTGCAGTATGTGTGCATGTGTGGGGGTGTATGCCTGTGTGTGTATGTGTTGGCGTGCACTCACACACAGAGAGAGAGAGAGAGCAAAGTTTAGACAGGAGCAATGCATCACTGAGGCAAGCACTACAGTTTACCTCCAGGATCCACAAAGAACACAAAACTATACAAAAAAAAAACAACTTAAAATTGCTTTATCCATGACTGCACTTGGTGATTAAGATTAATAGCAAACCTGAAAGTGGACATTGATTAACTTGTCCAGAGGATCCTTTGGTTCCTGGATGCAGGTCAAAAGGTGCAGTCTCAGCAGATCATGCTTATTCTCACACTTCCCATTGACATTCCTTCACTACAGTGAGTTTGGAGGCAGAGTAAAGACTTTGGGATCTTTGTGGGTTTGTTAATATATTCTCACTGGTATTCGGCTTAAGAGTCAAGAAGTTCTAAAAGAAAGACTTGGATATTAAAGAGTCAGGGGCTTTGGCAGACTGTTAAAATGTTAAGACTATCCCTGCAGTCCCATGTTGCCTAAGGCATTCCTACTTTTAAATTAACTCTGGTTTAATTTTTGAAGTCATGTTTTTTATTACCATTTAACTATTTATATTGAAAAATGAACAGAGAAACCACTGGAAACAAATGGCCACGGTCTGTAACTTTTACAATCCCAAGTGGCAGTGAATTTACAGGAAGTAATAAAATGAATCTTAGAAAAGCAACTAATGTGTTCAACCGTAGGAAAAAGAAGGTATACATTCTGCCAAATATAAAGTTTTAAGGAATAGGACCTTATCTTAAGCAATGTCTGAACTTCGTTATAAATTCAATAAATCCCATGCGCCAGAGTCCAGTTGTTAACTATTTTTTCTTTAATCAGATGCCAAACTGAAAATATTTGTAAAATAAAAAAAAAATAAATAATAAAATAAATGATCACCAAAATGTAAATAATTTGTCAGTTTTCGTTAGTTTTGACTTCAGATTTTCAGATTTAGTTTTCTTTTTTCATAGCACGAGTCACATACCGGTTTTGCTATTATTGAAAATTTTTTGACTGTATTTTGTTTTCTTTATAGCTTTGGAATTTTCTCTTTTTATTATGTGAAGCACTTTTAACCACCTTGGTGCTGAAATGTGCTATACAAAACAACTTCATTGATTGATTGATTTTTTTTAAAAAACATTGAGGAGGGTTTTTTTTTATGAACACAGTGGAATAGGGTCATATTTCCAGCCTTTCTGCTGCATGTTATCTGCAATATATCTGCAGTAAGAGAAAAGCAGATGTCTATGTAGACTTATGCTACATATACATCTGAAACACCAATAGGGAATTCTGACATTATAGCTGCCTGTATGTGCCACACTTTCCATATCTGATCAATACATGATGGTGAAGGCTCCATTCTGTTCAGTTCATACCGACTGTTTCATCAGGGGATTGAAGCTTCATTCATTAAAACTAAGAACAATCTGCTGAAGTGTAGAAATAAAAAGAAAGAAATTAATATTGTTACTATAATAAATAATATTTTACATTGTTTATTTTATTTATCTTGAATTTAATCAGTTTAACAGCAGTAAATGGATGTTTGTTCTGCTTTCAAAGGTGCAGAAAAGTTATGATCCTGTTTCTGTGAATGACTTTATATCAAATTATTTGAAAACTTTTGACTACTTTGTCCAAGATATTCCTGAAAGTTAGAACTTCATGATTGCCCAAAAACTCTATTTCCAACAGGAAACATGAGGAAAGAAATTTATTATCTGTAATGTTTAGATAATTTCTCAAATTATACAGCAATGGAGATGGGAGAGGCAGAGACATCACTTAAAATTTAGCTAACTGTGTGTGGTAATCAGAAAGTATATATAATAAATGTATCTGCAGTTAAATAAGCAATAACTTTTTCAAGTTATTCAAATCTCTCCTCATGCATTTTAATTGCTTTCAAACTAATCTCCAGTAAGATCATTTTAATATTCCTTAAACAAGTCACGCATTTAAATGCTAAACATCCCGAGCAACCAACAGTCCTTTCACTAAATGCAAATAACCAATGAAGGAAGTAATTATCTTTTTTTTATTACTATTTACTTGCAGTTTGTGTGCGAAATCTCTGATTTTCGGTTTTGCCTATGAGTCCCCTAATCCTACAGGGCGGATTTGAAACGCTTGAAGCAATTCAAAGAATTTACTGTTTATCTCAGTAGTTGCAAAACTGTTGCAACTACTTTTATGTGACTTCACTTTTATGTGAAGTTTGCCTCTTTGAAATCCATTTACTAATGCACGATTCAGAAGATAAGAGGACAGAAAGTTACAGTATATGTCACAGTGACAGCAGGAAAATGAAAAAAAAAAAAAAAGCAAACACTTTGAAGATTCATCAGGAAATTGAGTTGGAACTTGAATATTAAACACTTTGTCGCATTTGACGGTATTCTGGCAGATTTTTTACAAATTATAATACTCAAGTATCTCAGTTAAATGAACAAATCTTGTACAGTTCACCAGGGAAACAATGTTTTTGCCAGGTGATGCAATTAGTATCTTCAATCACTAAACCTCATAAATGTTTGCGCTATAGATGTGGAATGTTTCCCTGCTTTTTTCTCACATAGGTTAAGAAACTTTCCATTTGATCGCCGATCTAAATTTTCACTCCTTTTTGTGATTTAGGTGTGAAATCAAAAAGCCAGTTTAGGACACTGGAGGATAGTTTTAGGGGATTTATCTGAAAGCAGGCAGGTTTGAGATGGGGGTGCTTTTCCAGAGGCTCAGTGGGACTTTGATCTCCTGGGTTTTACAGGCTGGACTTGTGAATGTCTGAGTAAGGCAGGCGTGACCTGAATGAGGTTTTTTTTTCCCAGAATTGAAGCTGGCTAAGGTGAGGGCAAGCAGCTGTGATTCTGAAGATGAAAAGCAATGCTACCACAGGCAAGTGCTGAAACATGGCGTTTATGGAACAGGAGATATGTAGTGCAGGTACCAACCCAAAGTACCAAGAACTCAATTTCAAGAGGAACCAGAGGAGAAAAGAAAAGAAATCTGTTGGACATTTCCTTTCCCTACTAAATTTTTCCACAAAAACCCCTATATTTTCAGCAGTAGTATATAATGTGGCATTTCTTAATAAAAAGCATTTATTTGCCTGCTGAAAAGGTGGTCTCGAAGATATTGGATCAGGGTAAAAATCAATAGAAATGTAACCTGAAACAAACATAATGAAAGTTAACAAAGCTTGTAATGGAGGACATAGCATGGACACAGAAAGACCTGAGGAAGGAACAGTAATGAGGCAGATAGGAGAACCGTACAGCGGGAATGACACGATTAATTACCCAGTTTAACACGCTCTGACAATTACAAATCACCAAGAAACAACAGGAAGCAGAGCAAGAACAACACTTCAAAATAAAACAGGAAAAATAGTTAAGTGGACAAAGTTCATGAAATAATTAACCTCTAAAAATGTGACACTATAAAAATACGTGTAATTAATGTTTTAATTTCCTGGGTTCTTCGGCGTCAAATCAGCCCTCGGGGTCTAACCCAGTAATTAATGTGCAGACATATTAATGATGTGACTTTTCATGTAACTATTATTTCAAACCTATAAAAGGCAACTGGTTAATTAAACCATCCTTTACAAAAGGTGACTACATAACATTCACAAGATGGTAATAATCTGTCTTCTGTAGGAAGAAAATACCAGGATATTCTCTTGCTTGACATTCAAGGCATCTAGGGAGTGGACGAAGCAATAAAGAAATGCTGCCAGGATTAGTAGACATGGATCGTCTATATTTATGTAGATAACACAGCTTCTTTCCAAACATGTAAAATTACATTTGCGAAACATTTATTTGTCGCTTTAGAATAACGCCTGGAGAAGCGGCAAGTGACAATCACTGCAGATTCAAATTGTATAGTCAGTGGCTACTGGGAGCCTTCCAGAGGTGGATTAAGTACCCAAAAATATTACTAATATTACTAAAATATACTATTCAACGTATGACTTACTCAAGTAGAAGCAGAAAAAAGTTTTCTGTTACTCAGTGATCAGAACATCTGATTAAATAAATAAATCAGACAAAGCAAAATATAAAGTTTCGTCCAAATTTGGTTATACTAAATAAAGAAATTAAACAAATAATATAAATAACATCTTTTGGAAAACACTAATTTAGTCAAAGGCACACTTTTCCAAATCTAATTTAATTTGAGCTTATAAAACTAATGTAGTTCTTGATCTTCTAATGACACAACAG
This sequence comes from Xiphophorus couchianus, assembly GCF_001444195.1. Classification (NCBI taxonomy): domain Eukaryota; kingdom Metazoa; phylum Chordata; class Actinopteri; order Cyprinodontiformes; family Poeciliidae; genus Xiphophorus; species Xiphophorus couchianus. The sequence goes on from NC_040232.1 coordinate 20,482,565, forward strand.
CTGGCGTATAAACCAGATGTCTCACTTTAACATAAACTGTAGGTTTCTGTTTCTGTCTTATGCATCTTCAGCTAAGATATGTTTGTTCTTCATTTTGCGAAGTTATTCACTCTGGAGTAGCAATACTTCATCACAGTAATGCTCAAGTAAAAGTAAAATATGCAAAGTAGTAGACCAACTTCAGAAATTATGTGTGGTTTTTCTTTTTCATTAAAAATGTTGTGTAGTTACTGCAGACCTCAGGTTAATTCCTACAAAAATCAGGTCTGACCAAAACTCACTACTTGAAAAGTCTTCAAAGTAGTTAAACAATGCAGAAATAAAAGCAGCACAAATACTAAAGCTTACCGCATCGTGTGCTCATTAGATACAGATCCTTGCTACTTCACCCCCTCTGACTTTGACACTGAATCTTAAATGAATGGCAGACTCTCATTAACCTGTCAGCGACCCTTTATTTCTAAGCACAGTCACACACATTGACCTTTTCACTCAATTAGCTCCTTCACTCCTCCTCCTCCTCTCAGCTTCCTGCTCATCTTCCTTTTGCTGCCACTGCTGCAGTCCCCACTCACGAAGAATCACAAAAAGCATGTACTGTAATGCCAATATTAACTCTATGAAGGATATAAAAACCTTCTACAATTGAACTCCTTTCTTTTCTTTTTCATTGTAAAGGACATTCTGCCAAATCACAAAGCCTGACAAATCATTACGTCTCTTAAGCAAAATTTTACATCAGGTCGGTTATGTATTTTTAGATCATTTTTCAATTTAAAGTGTAGCAATCTGAACTTTATTCTATCTCTCATTTGATTATTTATTTCCCCTTTGCGATCAATAAAGTGTTTTTGAATTTCATACAAAGTCAAAAATGAAAGCTAATTGTTATGTTGCGCTTGTAGATTTAAGAGGTGCCAACAGAAGATGTTATGTGCATTGTAATTGAATAGCAAGAAGATAAATGTCAGATGTAGTGATGTGCATACATAGTAAATTGCTGTTCAATTCAGCTGAGAGTTGACAAAGGTAGGCAGAGGTGATTGCTGTAAATGAGATGAGCTTCAAAGGTGCCAAATTAAATTTGCATCGTCATACAACTCCAAGGTTATTGAGCAGAAATAAGCTAACAGCAGGAAAATTTAGTTAGACCGGGACCAGCCCAGGAATTAGCTACCTTCTGTTTGAAAACTTTGTTCTTTGTTTTCATCACATCTTGTTCTTTCTCAATTCTCTGGTGAGCATTTTATTTATTGAAATCATAAAATGTCTACAAAATTTGTCCACAAAATTTCCGGAATCTTGGCTAAATTTGATACGTATTTATATTAAAAGTTACATTTATTTGAGCATGTATAACTGCTTTTAGATTCTTGTTTATTAGATACCTAGACGTAGACTTGTTTTTGCTGAGATCAAATGGTTCAAAAATGAGGGTGCAATAGCCTCCAGTCTTGAAATCACCATAACCGATCCTGTGCTTTTCTAATACCTGACATGAGGGCTAACTATCCATATATAATGTATGAGTCCAGGCCTTCTTAAATGTGCACTGTTCAGCTTTGTCTTATTTCAATGGTTGCATCATTATTTTCTAAAATTCAAATTCAACTCAGTTCGTCGTCTGTCTCTGTGACATTCTGCCAAGCTGTGTCCTCTATGTGTTCTTCGATGTGGGATTTGGTAGTCTTTCTGCGTATCCAGCATTTTTTTATGGGACAAGCTGCTTGTGTCCTTCCTCTTCTATTGTTTAAGCGGAAGGTAAAGGAAACATTTTCCTTTAAGTTCCTTTCATTTTCCTATAAAATAAAATTTTCATTTTATTTTAATTGTGGTGTGGCTTGTGTTTGTATGTAACACTCTATATTTTGATACAGCTAAATTTAAGTCCAGTGTAAATAAATTATGTCATAAATTACTGTGACCATTAACACTAACATATAGTTGAAACCAAGGGCGTAGGAACAAGTTTATCATTAGGGGGACACATATCGGAAACCTGACAGATCCGTAAATAGCTTGAGGAGAAATGTCAAACAATGTTGTCATCAACGCATTACTCTAATCACATCCTTGTGATGCGTAATCTAACGTGTTACTATTTACAATCCAATAATCAAATTAAAGTTATGTATCCAACTTACTGTGTGTGACTATATTTGTAATTTTTTTTAGTAAACACATATTGTTGCTTTCTTCTTTTTCCTTGGGGAATTACGTGTAACACCAGCGACACAAACGTAAACGATGGAGGGAAAAGAGTAATGGACTCAAACCTGAATCCTCAAAGACACATAGATACAGTTGCAAAGTCATCCTTTTATCACCTGAAGGACATTTCCAGGATTAAATAACTAATATCCCAGGAAGATTTATTTAATCTCAACAGTGTCTTCACAGGTTTGCCTAAAAAGTCAATCAGACATTTGTAGTTGATCCAGAACGCTGCTGCTCGCATTCTCACTAAAACTAGGAGGATAGAGCGCATCACCCCAGTTCTAAAATCTTTGTACTAGCTTCCTGTAGCTCAAATACAGGCCTTAAAATACTGTCGTTGTCTCAACCCTCTAGACCTCTCAGGTCTTCTGGTTCTGGTCTACTCTGCGAACTAGTACTGGAAAGACGGCCTGCTCTGGGCCCTGAACCCCATTGACTGCTGAGACCCTGAACAGAATTAATCAGGTAAAGAAATCGGATGCACAGAGAAATGGACCAATCATGTTTTCTTCATCCTTACTTGTGTTGCATAATCCCTTATGTAAGCTGTTGTTTTCTTTTTGTCACATTCAGACTGCCTCTTTGTTTTCTTATATTTCATGACATCTTGACTATGCATTGACCTTGGTTCTATTTTAAAAAAAAAATAAACATTCTGTACGTTTGAAACTTTAGCTCCAACTGAACCCTTCACTACTGTCAAATTCATAACAGGTGAATGAATTTTCATCCCGACAAACTAAAATGACTGTTTGTTAAGCACTGAGCAGCCAAGAGTATAGGTTTATAAAAAACAATCAGAAACCTTTGCAGAGAAAAGTGCCGTCAGCATAAGATTAGGAGTGACGATTGCTCTAAACCATTTTTCCAAAGGTCTTTGCCTAGAAGAACTTCATGATAATCAAATTCACTCACTGGTTTCACTGAAAACCACGTGGTCATTATTGTTTTTGGTGGTCATATGATTTCTTGTGTATGAAAAAGGTTGCCTGTAAAAAGAAAGCTTCAGAAGATGTATTGAACAATAGTGGCATATAGTTCATTTTAACTGAACTACATGTCATGCAGAGTTCATTGAATAGGCTCAAAGGTTGAGAGTGAAGTTCTCAACCTTTGAGGAAGAATGCTTTGCACAGGTATTCACATCCATTACATTTCCCACATTTTAGCACATTACAGTTTCATAACTGCAGCTAATGAGGAATATCCCACAAGAGCAGCAACTTTCAAGATGCTCATCGTTTCACTGGCTCATTTTCTTTTTTCTAAAACAAATGTTCACATTGTGCCTAATATATCCATTTCCCCAAAACACTAGCAAAAATAATAAAAGTAGACAGTTTTACTCCTCGTATGAAGCAGCATAAGGGGAGGGAAGTTATTTTTGCAAGGCATTGTGGTAAGTAAAGTTTTAAAGGTTATTATTAGCTGCTCAGCATTACCAGTCACACAAAAAGCAACTAACTGCAATCAGATGTTGCAGACCACAAGTAATGCAACTACAAATGAGGTGTTGTTGGTTATGCATGTGAGACTGCCAAAAACTTCTGGTGTAATGTGTTGTTCAGTAAAGAATAATTCCCATCGTTTTCAGAAAGCAGGATGGACTGGAACGCTCATGAAACAGTTTTTAATCATGTAGGTTTTTGCATGGGCTCGGCCAGGTATCCACAGTCTCTTGGCAAAAACAAAGCAGATCGCCATGTTCTACCTGTAGAAACTAGAGCAACTAAACAGCAGGTACAGATGGCTGGTAGGAGTGCATGGCACCATGCTGCTTGCGCACACACATCCATGCAGCCAAACTGAGAGTTTTAAGCTCCACTCTGTAATCTTTTTCCCCAATTAATCTACAAATTCCTGCTTCATTATTAGATTAATCACAGGGAAGCAGAACTAGCGGTAATAATTATGCAAACTATTTAATTATGAAGCACAGACTTCAACAGAAGCTTGACTGTACTTGGTTTCTTACAACCTATTAATCCTACAATGTGCAGAGCAGCAACAGCTTTCTGGGATAAAACATGAAATGTTCATTATAATAAAAGGGAAAGACAGTCATTAAATAAAAAAATGCTGAGTCATGTAACTGTAATATGGCACTATAACTAAGTAGATAATAGAAGACGATCATTAAGTTCTCAGAAGACCTTTAGCGTTACAAAACAGTGTATCCCTTAAGGGCTTAAATGTCCATTCACTGAGTGTGTGGTGTAGAGGTGGGCAGTTCTGCTCATTTGGGGTCAGTGTTCTAGATGTTTGGGTTGTTTTCCTGCCCCAAACAAATTCAAATATTTTAATAATACACAATACTTAATATAATACTTTTAATTATCTCCTCACAACCTGCTGATGAGTTCAAAAAGAGAATCACTTTGTTACGGTAGTTCAGGACAAAGTTTTGAGAACCAAAATGCAACCAATCCAAAGTCATTAAACTTCTAGGCTGCAAGGCAGGGTGTGCAGTGTCAAAAAACACTTTCTAAATATCAGCAGAGACAAAGTTTAGTTTTTGCTTTGACTAAATTACAAAAAAGTCAAGTTGTCTCTTGTTTAGCATTGCCAACCAGAAATGAGCTTTCATACAGCAGTAGGGCCTTTGTAAGTGAGACGTTCATAAGACAGAGAGACTACTGACAGAATATCTCTGAGAAATGGAGCACTAGTTAACATGGTGACTGAGTTTATCAACTAGCAGCATCCAGGCATTTTGAAAAGTGGAACTGGAATATTATTATGTTGGTTCTGATGTCATTTAGTCTTACTTCAGAGCTGCAGCATAATCAGCCATCAACACATGGTCCAAGCCCATTTTTCTTTTGAGACATTTCTGATGTAGCATTATCTTGAACAATGAATGTTTTTAGGAATTGGAGCTCATTGGCTCCTCCATCACAATTAATTTGGTAGTACCTATGTTGCAAATAACAATGACAATGTTTTTCTGTGTACCACTACAGGCTGACTTTAATTAGTGGCCAGAATGACTCAACATCCCTAACAGCAAATGCTTTGAAATTACGTAAGTCAGCTCAGTTTTTTAAAGGATTTGTCTACGTTGATGCCAGTTTCAAAGCAAGTAATATGACTGAAAAAATAAAACACATTATGCAACCTTCCCTATTTATAATTTCTTCGTACAGTTACCTTCGTTATAAGAAATCCGAAAGCATAAAAGCCTTCTTTAGTTTTGCACATTAAGAGATTGCAATGCTTTGAAAATATTTCCATCAAGGCCTTCATTCAATGCTGTATCTCATTTTACAAATGTTGTAAAGCATCTGGAGTAAAGATTTTTAAAGCCTTCTTTTTAGGCCCAAGTGGAGCTGAACGCGTATTAAAGTGCCTGGAGTAAGATCACTTTTTCCAGGCTGTACCCTGGTCTGAAGCTACTAATGAAGAAAGATATTGAGGTGTGGAGCTGGAGATAAGTGAGATTACCAGATCGTTGAAGCTGGATTTTTATCTGTATTTGAGGTGGCAGTCTGCCACTGCCAGCATATTGCCCTGACAAAGCAGTTGACTGATAAACCTTGTGAGTAATGTGTCCTGCTTTGACAGGGTTGAAATTGCATGTGTTGAAAATATTATTGGTTCTCCTGCTTTAACTTTAATCAGTTTGCATCTTTTTTCACTCTTTCATCATGGCTCTGACCTGTCAGTCCAGATAAGGGAAACTTTGTGTTTTTAATTCTTAGCTGCATAATTAACAGTAGTAGCAAATGTTTTTGCACTTTTGGATTTCTGTCTCTTTTTTAATTTATTTAGTTTGTGTTTTTTTATGTCCAAGCAATTGTAATTGATGTCTGAGCACCAAGAAGAATCCAACAGACTTATTCTCACAAGTGGAGCGTTACAGCTTTTTGCTATAATATCCCACTTCACTGGGGTATTATTATTTTAAAAATGCTTCAGCATATCTGAGGTGTCCAGGGCTCTGAACCACTCAGGTGACTGTTTGCTTTGAGAATAAGTAATTGGTTTTTGGCAAGACCTTCATTATTATTGAAGCAACCCTTTCCATGAGTGACATGGGTACCAAGATCATCTTCCACTTCCTTAAAAAGTGGCTTATGGTTTAGTTTTGTTAAATATGTCAGTTTAATTTGAGTTGGTAAATCTAGGAGAGACATTGAAATCCAAATATGCAAATTCTTTGCCTGCAGTAAGGGAATTGTGGCAAGAACAATTAATTGGAAGAGCTGTAGATTTTAACCAGTTTATAGAATAATCTAGAACTCTTAATAACAGCTTGTTAATAAATTACCTGAGAGAAAGAGAGAGTAGTCTGTGAGTGAATGGTAGAGAAAAGTAGTACATCATCTGCATAACAACTAATTTGTTCTTGCATTTTATGTATTTAATATCTTTAGTTTTAGTTTTTTAGTTTGCCTAACTGCTGCTGCTAGTTGTACAATAAATGTATCAAATCGTGAAGCGTAGAGTGGGCATACCAGCCTGCTGCCGCTCTGAATACAAGAACTGGAGAATGTTTGATTATTTATTGTGATGCATTCTGGTTTACTTGTAAGGATGAAAAAAATAACTACATGAACTGTGGTTGAGCTTTTCCAGCTTGAAAGCAACTTTTGCAACTAAGCTGCTTGTGATCATAACAGATACTTGACATTGGTTATGTATTTTAATTTGGGGTTGAATGCCTTTAATCTAATCTTAGTCTTTGGTAATTTGTGTCATCTGACGTGAGCTTTCTGCAGTTTCAGTCAGATAATGTGAGAGCATTAACTGGATGATGTTAGCTTTTCTAAAGCCCTCGTCTCCTAACTGTCATGATTATTAACTTACAAATGTGACCATTAAACCATTTAATCAATGGCTCAGTGAATTAGTTAGAAATCTTAGATCTGCTCACATTATGTAGCTTAATAAGATGGTAATAACATCTCCTTTGTTCAGTGTTAAAACTGGGCTGTTGGGATCCTTGCTTATGTTTCATTGCTTACTGAGAATATTAACCACATCAAGCTGCCAGGCAGCATATGGTCATCATGAGGTTGCAAACATTCACCGAGGGGAAGGACAGCATGATGAATCTGAGCATATCTGCAATCAGATAAGTGTATCTTATGACATGTATAAGCAGATCAGGAAGATGTTAAGAGGAAAATGTTCATATTTGCATCTGTGTCTATCATTTATATGACTGAGTCAGTCAAGAAAGTGATTATATAAACTGGGAAAAATAAACACTTACTACAGCAATGCTTTACAAAGTGAAGGTTTTGAATGAGGCTATTTGTAATGTTTTGATTTACAGAGCCAATGTGCAGACAGACACTTTTTTAAGGTGTAATAAAAGAAACTTACAGGTCTTGCATGAGGTAAAATAGGTAAGGAGGTTGGACATGTATGCAGGCAAAGGAACAGAACAATAATTAAGCTGTAAAAAGTTCTGAATATTGAAAAATCAGGAGCTTAAACTCTGAGGCAGCTGGTTTGTAATGTGACAGGAAAACCAGATGAACTAGACAAGGGAAATTTGGTTTAGGGAGAAGAAGGGAAACTGAGGCAGGAGACTAAATAAAGGAAGCTGAACCAAAACCCTTTAGAAACCAAAAAGGAAAAAAAGCCCAACAAGAAACTAAAAATATTAAATTCAAACACATAAGAAACAGAACAAAAGAATTAATTAAAGAAATAATACCAGAGAAATTAATAGAATTTGTCATAAAATCGAGTAACATGGGAATAAGTATTATTAACATACTTACTGAAATGAATTCATCACTCAGAAAAGCTTTTTTGTTGTTGTTGTGGTAACAAAACACACCATGTGGTTGCATTTATAGCTCAAGTGTGATTTTGGTCCATTCTTACACAAATAATGTCTTCCAGTCTGAAAGGTATGGACTTTGATCTTTAGATCTTAGCATCATTTTTCAATTGGATTCACAACTGGGGATTGATTGTACAACTTTAGCAGCTTTACTTTCTTACTTTGAAACTAATGGAGACTCACTTGGCTTGTGTTTGACATCAAAAGCTTTCCCCTTCGTTTTACCTCATTGTCTCAGTATATATTTTTCTTTCTTCCTCTTTTAAATTATTTGGAGTCTGCCAGTACCATACCCAGAAAGATAGGTGCTCACCATAATGTCCTCACCTCCAAACTTCACTGCTGTTTTAGTGATTTTGACCATCATGTCCAATGATTTTTCTCCTCAAGACATCAGCTGACTAAACTATTTTTTTCCAGTATTATATTGGCTTGTCAAAATCTTCTCTCCAGTGGTCTGTTAGCGGTGTTTGGCTCTAGAGCAATAATGGTTAGAAGCAGCTGGTCATGTCTGGCTTATGGTGAAGCTACTGGCGACCAGTAAAAGGAGACGTATCCACTAGACCCCCTGGCAATCCTGCAAGGACAAACGTGTTGGATGGATGGATGGATGGATGGATGGATGGATGGATGGATGGATGGATGGATAGATGGATGGATGGATAGATGGATGGATGTTGATGTGTTCAATGCCTATTTTCTCTGTTATGATTCTTCAGTCTGCCCTTAATAGGTTTGTACGTATTGTATTATTCAATCTTGTTAACTTTGATCTATAACATAAACACCAGAAGATATTCAGAAGTTATTCAACCCTTTGTAAAAATATATATGTTTTAATTGACACAGGGAAATAAATGTGCAGCTCACACTGTTTCATAAATGTTGACAAGTAGAAATGTTTTTCTACTTGTTTGCTTTGTGACTTTCCTTTCACCTTTGCAGTTTGTTTTTCTATTAAACTCTTAATTTGCACATGAAGGATGAAAAAAGCTCCAAAGTTAAATGAGCTAAAAAAAAAAAAAAATCCTTCAATGAAGAGATTTTAGACTTTTTGTTTCCTCTGAAGCAAATCTGGATAAAGGAATTGTGAAATGAGTTGCTTAATTTGGTTTATAATTATCCCACCTGCAACCGCAATGTTCTAAAAAGCATTAGAAACCCAAATTGATGAATTTGTTTAGATTTCTGACCAACTAGCAATCAATGGGTGACAAGTAACAAATTCTATTGTGTGGATGTTATGGCTATTTATTTGTTTAACTCAATTTTGAGAAGCTGATTCCAATCACTTTGCCCATTGTGGGGGATTGGTAAATACAAATATTCACTTAGTTTCTTCTTTTAAATAAATGTTTTCTTGTGAGAACATTGCTAAACTTTAACAAGATGGGGGAAGTGACATTTTCTAATACATTTTGAAAGAAACAAAAATTTTTCATTTTGGAAAAAAAACAACAACTTGACCCTGTAGATTATAAATCAAGCATTTGACAATCACAAGATTTCTATGGTGTTCATTTTTATCTCAAGGACACAGAACAAAAAAATGCTCTGCTCAGTGCAGTGACTGCTAGATTAGAGATTTTCTTGTATGCACTGGGTGCAGAAAGCAATTAAATTTCACTATTTCTGTTCAATTTACAAAAAACAAACAACTAATCAAACTCAATCTTAATCAATCTTATGGCTAGATCAATTTTTGGTAAATAAATGCTCGTTTTAATTAATTTGATAATTCTTTGGCAATTTTGTCCGAGCTCCTTGTTTCTAGTTTGACAGTTTTGGTCGAGCCAGCGTTAGAATAGCTACTGCACTTATTGTGGCACAAATCAGTTAATTAGTATTAAACCTAAGATATAAACTAGCATGCTACTGATTACCGATTTTTTATGGATTTAATGAAAACATTACCTCTTAAACTTAACGTTACATGCGGTATAACATAATTTAAATCAAATTTCTGTTGATTTCAGGATGTCGCCGTACTCATAAATTAACAGCAGAGGTGCTGCAAGGTACGGTGAATATAGATAGATTTTTGTGTTGCTTTATAGTAGGTAGCTGTTTGAGAACTTATTATATTAATATAATGAAACATGAGCACAGTAGGCCCAGAGTTTCATCTCTCTGGCAGCAATGCTATGACAATGTCTGCTGCATTTTTAAACAGGCATGAGATGTCATCCCACAGTGTGAGGGGATGAACTTCTGATAAAAGAAATCGGCTTTTTCTCTCAATGGTATTCTTTTTTTCTTCATCGTGACTCACATGCCACCATAAAAATGTAAATGTCATTGAAAGGGAGTTTTTCAGTTGGACATCAAGTAAGTAACATTTTTGGCTTGTTTCCATTTTCTGGATGCCAAAATGGTTAATTAGTGAATCAAAATTAATGAGTAAATACAGAAAACGCACAACAAATATAAAGCATAAAAAACTGCTTAAAAAGAAAAGAAATCCACACATCAAATACTACAATCCCCATTTCTTTTTGCATTAAGATGCTTTTATCAGCTTGTCTAGTGCCATCCATACATTTCATTGCATAAATGTTCATAGCAAACGTTTCTTTAACATTCTCAAAGTCCTCGTTGCTCTAATCCTTGGAGCTGAAGTTCTGAGTAAATGTACTTTTTTATTACGGGATCTTTGAAAAAGATCCAATTGCCACTTAAAATTATTAAAGCTCACTCTGTGGTTTACAAAGAAAATCGACTCTACCGGCACGAATGCTGCCGGTAGGAAGCCTGCAAGGTCACCCAGTGCTGAGATTGTCCTTGTTTCCCTTTTCTCCAGTTATTTTCCCTCTGGAGCTCTTTATCTTTTCAACATTGTTATGTTCAGAGATTCCCCCCACCTCATTCCTGCTTATGAATTAAAAATGAGGTTTTTCAATGTGTCTTTGACTCTCAAAAATACATATCCATCTAATAAAAATGTAATTTTCTCTATACGTGTGCATCCAAAGTAGAATTTCATCAGCCACAGCCTGTAGATGTAATGAAATTTCATCTAATTTTCTTCAATATGATATCTATGAGATAAACTTTTGAAAAAAAATGTTTGGATTTTTTTCCTGGTACAATTTGAAAACAGTGAAGCCAACAAATCAATGGAAGTGAGATCGAAGCCTTGTGCTACCTGAATATAGATTCATTCTAAAGTTACTACGTTGTATTTGTCTTCTGACATCTGTTTTTTTTCAAGCTTTGTTTTACAAGCAATATTTTGCTCTGTGCGTTTAAGCATGATGTTTTATGTCATGTTTGTAATGGACTGGGAAGCTCAACCTGTGCAGGGAGCATCCAGAATTAACAAGGCACCTTCTGGCAGAAGCTGAAACCAGATATCTGCATAATTTTTACTTTCATAAAAAGACTCATTAGCTACCACTCTTTTCATACAGACTGAATTCACATCAAACTATTTTTTCCCAGCATTTTTAAGGCCACTTAAAAATGCTGAATTTATTCCTGCTTGATAAAAGCTAGAAAATTTTGAATTTCCATGTAAATTTAGATTTTACACTTTTAAGTTGAACAGGAATTGACAGGAAGCGTGTTAGTCTCTATAGCCAAATTAGTTATAAAGTGGCTTAATGCCAATGTTTTTAGATGTTCCATCACAAACTTTGAGGGCAGAGGTGAAAAGCTGAGTGGAAGCAAGCTGACTGATAAACCTGAATTGTTAACACCTGTCAGGAAGAATGGGACGAAATTCTATCAACCTGTACAGAAAAGCTTCTGGAAGAAACTCAAAATGTCACACTGTTCAAAGAACGCTTTCTCCAAAAACTAGGGAAACATAATCAATCTATTGTTTTCATTTTGGCATTTGTACATAATGTTTGCAATGCTATCTGATCTTAAGTGTGACTTAATGTCTGACAGTAAGGAAATTAGATTAAATGTTTATTTCGAAATCGTATGTCAACATCTGGTTTCACCTGTACTTTGTACGGAAGTGTAAAATTTGTTTCCATGCCTGGGGGTCACTGTCTTCGCCTCTCAGTGACAGATCCTCCTGAGAAACTCTTCACAGCTCCCGTCTTTTGTTTATCTTGAACCAGGCGGTCTGTCTGGACCCCCAGGGGCTTTCATTTTGCATTCTCCTCCTTTCAGATTCCAAGGGCACAGTCTGCATTCATTCACATGCACTATTTTGGGTGAATACTCTCACTAGCTGTTCCACGTGACTTTATGGTTTTATCATAATACCTCAGGATTTTGCCGTCACAAAGACACAAAAGGTCGTTCATGTGCAGTGGAACAAAGGTGGCACCGTTTCATTTCTCCCCGGATGCCTGGTCTTTTATTTGGTAAAACAGCCACCAATTCAAAAACAAAGCAAAGGGTTCATTAATTTTATTTTTTTATCTTTTTTGTGCAGCTCTATACACTGAATCAATAACTTGCTGACTATTTTAATAGAGAAACATTTTACACGTGCCTCAAGTAGTCGAAGATCAGAACGCTTCCTTACATGATTTATTTATTGCTATGATTATATATACTTGATTTGGTCTTAATTGATAGTATTTTTTCTTATTGGTTCATAATATAAAACACAAAAAATGACATTTATTTCAGGGTAATTTTAAAAACTATCACTAAGCAAATATCGTAACTGCTTGATAACATTAAAATGTGGAAAGCAGTCTAGACTATAGAATATAAGGAAATAATTTAATGAAAATTAAAGTGAAAATCAGCTGTTTGTTGGCATTTTATATTAATCTGAGATTTTTATATGGTAGCCCTCTGACTTTTCATAAATTAACTTTCATGCTTAATTATGTTTAAATGCCATCAAAGAACAATATCCACAGGACACTCTTAAGGTAACTCTCATTATGTGTTGTGATGTTTAGTTAAGATTGTGCGTGAGGTCTATGGAAATGTTCACTATGTTTTTATGCACAGATATATTAACATAAAGCTGATTAACATAAAGCTCACACACATACATGATTACCATTATTCATATGCAATGCAGATTGTGGCCTCTGGACTTTGTGACTTAGTCGAGTTCACTTCCTGACAGAGCAGTCTGCCAGAGGACATCTGAGTTTGCACTTGACAGACACTTGAAAGTGGAGTCAGGGTGACTGTAAATGTATGTGAGACAGGGAAAAATTGAATGAAAGGCAGAAAATGAGAAAAGGACTTGAGTACGATTGGAAAGAGATGTAGCAGAAGTTCCAGATGACCGCAGTCATGGAAGGGATTTTAAAAAAAGTGGTATTAAAGTTTCCATTATTCTTCAACATACATACAGTATGTAGTCCTTAGTGTTACTTTACTAGTTTACCTTTGTTCACTATTTTTGTGAGTGATTTTATTCGTATTTATTAAATTTTTTATCTGGTGTCCTGTCTGCAACACTTTTTGGGCGAGAGATAAGGTACCTCCTTTACAGGCCACCATTCATCCACAGGGAAACACAGACTCACACAATTCAAATGAACACTCAGTCAGTCAAACTTTATTCATAGATCCCTTTCTGTTGAGAAAAAGCACAATGTTTTTACAGAATGTAAGTCCCATGTAGAGGGAATTTTGCAGGGATGAATTAACCAAACAAGCGTATTCTTAGATTGTGTTGGGAAGATGGAATACATGGAAAGACCGAATGCATGCACAGGGAGAACATTCAAAATTTATACAGAATATGGCTGGGGTTTACACTCAAGACCTTCTTAGTAGAAGGGAATAGTGCTAAACAAAATGTGTTTTTTTGTTGTTGTAAAAAACAATTAGTGCTGAAATCTTTGCTTTGTAATAATTTGTTTGACCACACAAATGATACAGGTAAAGAAGAGGTTATGGACCAGAGTATTCACAGTTTTTCTTTGTTTTTGTTTTTTTTTCCTCAATTTTGTTTGTATAATTAAAGTCCAAGCGATGGATGTAAATATGTTCTGTAGAACTTGAGAAGTTGTGAAAAAGATCATATTGAACAGATTGGACAGCACATTTATTTTTAATGTAAATAAAAGAAAAATTTGAAAGTGACAGAGAAATTTGTGGATCAAACTTGCAAACATCCCTCATTTTTCACCACCTCTCTGCCACTGTTTGTATTTATTCCATTTGTTTTGATTGTGATATGACAGGTTTTTATTATGTCGATTGTTACTGTGGAGCGCATTCTTCCCAACAAAGAGCTTTCTTCATATGAATCCGAACTTTCTGGGTGAGTCTCTTTGGCTTTCGGTCCAACACAAGCAGCAGGATCCACAATGTAGCAAGAGAAACAAGACTCTCACTACCAGGTTTGTGCAGACTGCCCCACAGGATTCAGAAAATAAATATTTCTGGACAAAGATGCTCCTTAGAGGCTAGAGGGACACTACATTTGTCGGTTCCTGTTTGCTCTGCTGTGGTAACTCTGATTCTAACCTTTTAATCTTTTTTTAACTTGTGTCTTTTGCTGTGTTTTCCCATGTGCATTATCACAATGCTGTCTTCAGATCTGTAGTAGGCTGCTGTTTTTTTATCTGCTTGCTTTTACATCCCTGTTTTTTCTTTCTTACTGTGTCTGTTCTTTGCCCACTCACTTGCCCCTAGGGGATTTAAAAGAGTGAAGAGTGATTATATTCTATTCTACCCTCAGCAGTAAAGATATTTGGCTACATGTTAGTGGCCTAAGCTACAAAATTACACAAAGCGCCAAGCTTTCTCAACAAATTATTATAATTTCCAACCTAGAAAATGAGCCATAAAGGGAACATGTTATTTATAAACCTTCTTTTTCTTGTCAGCATCATCCATTACTTCCCAGTTGATCCTCAGTTACTCCTCCAGCACTGGCAAGAAATAAATCTCTAAATCGAGGTTTGCTTTAAAAAATTAATGTGTCTTATTGAATCCAATGAAGCATGGACTCTGTGAGACTGGAAGGAAAAGGTCAGCAGACTGATAACATTTAACAAAAGTTTAATACATAATTTTGTCTTCCTTTTACACAAACAGCCCCAATGAGCCTAGCAAATGGTTTAATCAGTGAATAACAACCTAATCTCATATGAAGGCTGAATATATACATGAAATCATGAAGATGTGAACATAAATGCTTTATTCTAGCCAATGGTTGATTTTGATACTTCACAGAACATTACAAGAAGAATAAGAAGTGCCACTCAGTGCTGAAACAGGCGTCATTATTTCCTTGTCCCTACAGGAATACAATTAGTGCTAAATTCATGTGCCCAAGTTCTTAGCATACCATGGAAACCATTTCTATGGTGTGGGTGAGAAAATTGTTACTTGCCACAACAAGGGACAAAGCTCCTGCTTGACGATCACTCTTCAGCTTTGAGCAGAGAAACGTTTCTCCCAAGGAAAGGATTAAGAAAAGGGTTAAACTAAAGAGACAAAAACAACATCAGAGCCCTCCGTGCAAACAGAACTAACTAAAAATGAATGGTAATGTTTCTGTGTGTTTTCTGCGATTTTTGTTAAATGAGCGACTGTTTATTCCAGCATATTGGAAGCAATTATTTATTTAATCAGTTTTTAAAAAGTACTCCTCTTACACCAGGGCTCAGTAACTTTTATAAAACCCAAGCGCCATCTTTGCATTTGGTCCCGCTAAACAAAAATCTTTTAGAGCCACAAAATCAACACAACACTTCGAAACAAAATAGCTTGTTTTGATGATGCCTACATTTATTTTTAAAGTAAAAGAACAAGTATTTTACTTTTGTTTTCAGATGTAATAAATTTTGTCCTATTAAATATGTAATCTTTAGAAAAAATCACATAATAGTTTGCAACTTATTGTTAAACAGGTATAAAATAGCAGGTCTGCTACTGTGAATAGTTTAAAATTAATTCATCCTTCAATTTACTAATGTAAACTGCCTCAAGCCATCTTTTTTTTTTATAAATCCTATTCATGCGAGTACATTTTTATTGTATAATAAAAAAATTTACTTAATGATGAATCCCACAGATTATTGGCTATAAGGTCTGTATCCCACTCAGTTTTGCCACTAGGATCACACTTTTACCCAGATCACACTATTCATATTAGCATTTTGTTTCTGCACCACTGGAAGACATGATGCAAAAGGGGAATAACATTCCTGCAAAACCTACTCACATACTGTAGGTTTTTTTAGTATTTACAAGTTTTTCAAAATTGTAGCTCATCAAAAGCAACACACAGCTTAAAGACACAGCAGGACTTGATGTTCCATAATCCCCTTTTTTCTTTTTTGCTCATGATTAGATCCACATGACATGTTTTTCAAAATGATAGCATACATACAAGATATGAAACAGCATGACACGTGCTTAAGTCTCCTCTTAGAGCATTTCACTAAATTGGTGCATACAGAAAGATGAATCTTTGCACATTTTTCTTAGCATAATCTCTATTGTCTGTCCAGGGTCCTAGGTTTCCTCCAAACAAAGAATTTAGTTTAACATACTGAAATTGAAAAGTTCTGTACCTATTTCTTTACATTTTTCATAGTGTTGAATGTATTGCAGGGTTTCTCTTCTATTAAGAAGTCGATTTAGTAGTCTCTGCAGAATCAATGAGAGACAAGCAGAAAATAAAAAGAAGTAAATGTATAATTTATCATAATGGTTTCCTGCAGCAAGATCCATAAGAAATAAGCTGCTGTTTACATTTATCAGCTGACACAGCAAGAGGATCAGTGGGTGGTCGGATCGGTTTGGACACTTGCATTCACTCATACAGCCTGAAGTAATTACATTAAAAATCAAGAGTAACAATATGAGGGAGTTAAAGCTTTGTTCTGTTGTTTGGTTCAGAAATTACAGCTGAAAGTCCGGATACATAACTAACAGAAAAATCTCTGAAGGGTAATTTCTTTACATTTCATTCTACATAATATCCTCACACTGTTCCAGGGTTAATGTGCGAAGCACAACTTGTCTCACCAGGATCTCATTAGGTTTAATGAAAGAGAAGAAACTCACAGCAAGCTGCAGTGTGACATTTAACTGGCAGAACATTGGACACAAATAGGTCCATCTTCCAGGAATTAATCAATTGCAGTTCACTTCACACGTTTTAGATTTTGCTATAAACTTTTGTAAACGTGTCAACTGTCCAAACTTTTGTTCCTTTTCATCCTCCCAAAAGGTCTTTATCAATTGCTATGAGGAAGAAAATTGAAGAGAATAGAAACGAAAAAGAAACAAAGACCCAACTGTGATAGAATCATTGAGTAAAATTTGAGACATTTGTCTTCATTTGTGTCTTTTTAATCAGTAAAAAGACACAAAACAGCCTAATAACAACCTAATCTCATATGAAATTAGGTTGTTATTGTTAACAACCTAATTCATTGTTATTGAAATTAGGTGTTTCTGGAAGTGTACATTTCCAGAAACACTTGAATTGAAATTCCTTCTTGCCAATTTGACACCTCTGAGCCGCCAATCATGATGGTCGTCTTTCAAGACATTAATCTTGCTTTGCTCAAGGATTTGAGCCACAAAGCAAGTCTAAATTGCTTAACATATGTTCTCTGTAAGTCCACATTCAGCAGGCTTCACTATTTTCCAGGACTGAATAAACAAAACTTCTCGAGTTAAAAAGTCTCTACGGCCTTACTTAGGAGGCATTGATAGGATTAAATTACACAAGCTCTCTCTGATAATAAAAAAAGAAAGAAAATAAGCTACTTTCCTTATTCAGTTTTAGATTCATGAAAAATAAATAAATAAATAAATTGATGCTTTTTGCTACATCCTGAAATGATGTGATTAGAGATCGTCATTGAAACATTAACAATTTTGAAAAAAAACAACATTTTTACCATTTTGATATTGATAGTAATACGATTACAGTGTCTGCAGCTGGAACCAAAATGCAGGACATTGGAGGCAGGATGAAAGAATAATAGCATTTTAATGAAAAATATAGAGAAAGGTACAAAAACAGAATCAAACAGGAGAATCCAGAAGGAAGCTAATGCAAGTGAGGAACTTATGTGCTTGATTACAGGTGGCTGATGAACAGCTGAGAATGGAGACCAGGCAGGCAGACTGAGGGAGAGAGAATAATGACACAAAAGAACCAGATAAGGCATAAACACTTAAAAAGCACTGATGTAGCAGGAAGTGCAAGAATAGCTAAACAAAGTATAACTAATAAACAAGCAGAAAATAACAGTCTGAACTAATGAGATCAAGACTGAGCATCAATTAAAAATACAAACACAGAAAGAAAAAAAAAAATCCACCCCCTGGATATGAGAGATGTACTCGATAATATTAAAAGCTTATATGTCAAAAGCTTATACTGACTGGTCTCCTTAACCAGTCAGTATGGGTCCAAGCTGGGTTAATTTTCACCCTGCTACCATTGTTTCCACTCCCTGCAACACCTTCTGCACAGTCATTGTCTAGTAAGAGCTGATAAGAGTCAGATAAGAGGGAATCATTTCCCATTTCTTTAGAGGAAACCTTGATGGCTCCGTTTGGTTGGTTTTGTTCTGCTGCAATTGAGTATTGGGACAAAAATGTCCATACAATGTCATTTTCCTTTATATAACCATGCTCTGTAATGACATTATTTTGCTTTCTTCTTTGTTCCTATCATAATTACTGTGCCCATACACTGTCCTGAAAGCCTTTTATGAAAAACAACTATTTGAAGTATAACTGCAGTGGAAATATAATAAGCCCTTAGATTTACCAGCATATTAGACCAGACATCCCAAAGTATTTATGCCCCTTGAACTTTTCCAATTTTATCAAATTACAAACACAGACTTGGATGCATTTTATTGGGATTTTATGTAATAGTCCAACCCAAGGTAGTGTGTTAATATGAAGTGGACGGAAAAAGAAAAATTATATTTTTAATTACAATAAAATCTCAAAAGAGAGGTATACATTTGTAAATAATATCCAACAACCAATTGCCTTCAGAAGAAGCATATTTATCTCTTTAAATAATCTCCATTTGAATGTAATCTAATCATAATTTAAAACAAAATGCATTTCTTCAAATGCAGAAGTTTGTAAGAGAATTTTATTAAACAAACTGCATCATGGATACCAAACAGCACAGGAGACAGGTCTAAGATAAAGTTTTTATAGAGTTTTAAAGGATAGTTAGGGTACAAAAATATAACCCAAAATTTTAACATCTCAGGGACCAACTATGGAGCACTGTCCTGTCTGTCTTCCAAAAGTAGAAAAAGTGTGGGACAATTTCAGACCTACAGAGACATGGCTGTCCATCTAAACTGACAGGTGTGGGCAAGCAGAGTCTTCATCAGAAAAGCAGGCATTGGTAGCTCTGGGTGAGCTGCAGATATCCACACCTCAAGTAGAAGGATCAATTGCACACCACGGTCTTTAAATACCAGAACATTTTAAATTAAAACCTAGTGTCCTCTGACACAAACCTGACTATAAACATCAGCAGTCAATATTAGGTCATTTAGCAAGACAACGATTCAAAATATAAGGCTAAATTAATAAGGAAATGGTCCACAAGACCCAACATCAACTCTTCTTTAATGGACAGCACAAATCCTCACACTACAGAAACTTTTAGGTTGAGCTCAATACAAAGGGATGCAGGAAAACAAACAAGACTCTGGATAGTCTTCAGACACACAAAGAGTGAGTAATGTGGGAATTTCTTCTTCAATCAATAAATGTACTTAGACATTATATAAAAAAATTAATACGATAGTTTTATATGAATGACCATACGTTTATTTTAAACATACTGATGTGTTGTTATCAGCTGTATTAATTGTTAATCAAATTAATTATATAATAGTGTCAAAATTAACCTGAAAATTTCTTCCCCTGACTGCTGGCTGTTTGTAATTTCTTTTGCCATTAAGACAGCTGAGCAGGGGATTAATAAAAAATAAAAATAAAAACTAAAGGCCAGTGTATATGTACATATAAATTACATGTGTGCCAGAACCAGGGACAATTCCTTGTTTTTTCCAACCAAATCTCAGTGTTTTTGACGAGGTTACGTTGACCTTTAATGCTCGCCTGCTGTCCTCGTTGGCAGACAGACACATTCATTAGGCACGGCTCCATCAGCCGCAGATCTCTGGCCGACGCTGCTGCTCATTAAAGCAGAAAGCTGCTTTCACGAAGGAGCCATAAACAGAGACGGAACAAAGACAAAGGCTGGTAGGAAGGATGTGGGGTTGGAAAGATCAAGAAAGCTGAGATAGCATCTGGAGCTGTTTGCACATTGAATTGAACATCGCTATTAAACCTGGGTGATAAAAACCGACAGGGACAGGGCTGAACACGAGGAAACTTTTTTTCTAAAATAAAATCCTTATACTATTTTATAGCCCTGGCTGCTGTTTGTCTTTGCGCCCTCTTTTTATGAAGTCGCAAATTTGATGTCGTCTTTCTGTATTGACAGTAATATCTGTAAACAGCCCATGTTAAGGTGACTTTCTTTTCAACAAAGTCATTAAATCTTTTATATCAAGTAGATCTTGAGAAAAAAGCTTTATGATAAATGATGGACTGCTGATTTAAAATTACTAAAGAAGATGATGTGATTTGTTTTGGTCCTATAAGTGATTTATGTGAATTTGTGCAACATAGAATCCCACCAATCCACTGATCGCCTTCTACTTTGTTCTTCCTCGCACACACTTCAGTTCGATTCAGCTGGAGCTGAATCTAATTTATTGGTATTACAATCCAAAACAATTTCATTGAGACAGAGAATAACAATATAACATCTTTTCCTCAGCCTTTTTCTTATCCCTACTCTCATTTTTTCAAATTTAATGTTAGGTTTAACTGGGTTTAGGTTGAGTCTGGTGGTGTATTGGCATGGATGCTGCACAAACAACTCTGTCGGATTAAATATTATAAATATATATAAATATTTCTCCTGTTTTGTGTCTAAGAAAATGTAATTACCCTGGTTTTCAGATGTGAAATGAATGATATCAATCATAAGTGAGAGTATTGCATTATCTACTCCATGTGGCCTTTCCAGATTTATGATGGCTTAGCATTTCTTCATCCTAGCTCATCTTTGTTTCAGCGCTCCAAAGTCTTTTTTATGTGCCAACGATAAAATATTTAAAGACAAGAGATGAATAGTGCTCATAATGCAAATGGGAAACCATTTTGCTCCATTTAAAATTACATCTGTTACAATATGGAGGAAAATTATGCACTTAAACAGGTATTAGATTAAAAAATTAATATGATAGTTCAACAGGAATGACCACTAAACCCTGTTTATTGTTGT